>NC_084562.2:39975754-40098254 GCF_033978685.3 Nerophis lumbriciformis
AGGAATTCAATAATTATTTATAAAATATAACAACATTAAAACATTAATGTTCTTATTTTTCTGACACATGTCCAGCTGGGATTTGAACACTGTACTTTTGCTTGCAAGCCCAGCACTAACACAGAGCGACTTTATGAGTATCACATGACATTTGCCATTATATTCTTATCAGTTTACATGAAGCGTTTCGACATTCATTAATTGACATATATTGACCCCAAAACCAGTGAAGTTTGTTTGCACGTTGTGTAAATTGTAAATAAAAATAGAATACAATGATTTGCAAATCCTTTTCAACCTATATTCAATTGAATAAACTGCTACTTACTTATGTTCTAACTGGAAAATGTTGTTAATTTTTGCAAACATTAGCTCATTTGGAATTTGATGCCTGCAACATGTTTCAAAAAAGCTGGCATGAGTGGCAAAAAAGACGGAGGAAGTTGAGGAACGCTCATCAAACACTTATTTGGAACATCCCACAGGTGAACAGGCTAACCTTCCAACAACCTAACTACTCAGTGGCCTAGTGGTTAGAGTGTCCGCCCTGAGATCGGTAGGTTGTGAGTTCAAAACCCCGGCCGAGTCATACCAAAGACTATAAAAATGGGACCCATTACCTCCCTGCTTGGCACTCAGCATCAAGGGTTGGAATTGGGGGTTAAATCACCAAAATGATTCCCGGGCGCGGCCACCGCTGCTGCCCACTGCTCCCCTCACCTCCCAGGGGGTGATCAAGGGTGATGGGTCAAATGCAGAGAATAATCTCGCCACACCTAGTGTGTGTGTGACAATCATTGGTACTTTAACTTTAACTTTAATTGGGAACAAGTGGGTGCTATGATTGGGTATAAAAGCAGCTTCCATAAAATGCTCAGTCATTCACAAACAAGGATGGGGCGAGGGTCACCACTTTGTCAACAAATGCGTGAGCAAATTGTTTAAGAACAACATTTTTCAACCAGCTCTTGCAAGGAATTTAGGGATTTCACCATTTACGGTCTGTAATATCATCAAAAAGTGCACGTAAGCGGTGATATTACAGACCTTGGATCTCTCAGGCGGTACTGCATCAATAAGCGACATCAGTGTGTAAAGGATATCACCACATGGGCTCAGGAACACTTCAGAAAACCACTGTCAGTAACTACAGTTGGTCGCTACATCTGTAAGTGCAAGTTAAAACTATATTATGCAAAGCGAATGCCATTCATCAACAACACCCAGAAACGCTGCCGGCTTTGCTGGGCCCTAGCTCAATTAAGATGGACTGATGCAAAGTGGAAAAGTGTTCTGTGGTCTGATGAGTCCACATTTCAAATTGTTTTTGGAAACTGTAGACGTTGTGTTCTCCGGACCAAAGAGGAAAAGAACCATCCACTTTGTTATAAGCCCAAAGTTCAAAAGCCAGCATCTGTGATGGTATGGGGGTATATTAGTGCCCAAGACATGGGTAACTTACACATCTGTGAAGGCACCATTAATGCTGAAAGGTACATACAGGTTTTGGAGCAACATATGTTGCCATCAAAGCAACGTTTTCATGGACGCCCCTGCTTATTTCAGCAAGACAATGCCAAGCCACGTGTTACAACAGTGTGGCTTCGTAGTAAAAGAGTGCGGGTACTAGACTGGCCTGCCTGTAGTCCAGACCTGTCTCACATTGAAAATGTGTGGCGCAATATGAAGCCTAAAATACCACAACGGAGACCCCCGGACTGTTGAACAACTTAAGCTGTACATCAAGCAAGAATGGGAAAAAATTCCACCTGAGAAGCTTAAAAAATGTGTCTCCTCAGTTCCCAAACGTTTACTGAGTGTTGTTAAAAGGAATGGCCATGTAACACAGTGGTGAACATGCCCTTTCCCAACTACTTTGGCACGTGTTGTAGCCATGAAATTCTAAGTTAATTATTATTTGCAAAAAAAATAAATAAAGTTTTTGAGTTTGAACATCAAATATCTTATCTTTGTAGTGCATTCAATTGCATATGGGCTGAAAATGATTTGCAAATCATTGTATTCCGTTTATATTTACATCTAACACAATTTCCCAACTCATATGGAAACGGGGTTTGTATATCCACATTCATAATAGACCCAGGTCAGATATTACAAAAATGTGAATTGTACTGTTCATATTGACATGAAAATTGTTTATGTATGCCACATTGGGGCAAGAAATCTGAATTGATCTGCAGGGTGAACATAGCCTCAGTCCCTTCTACAAAAAATATAATTTATTTGGTGATTATGCACACATCATTTCAATAACATCCTGTGAATGTTTGCTAAATGTGGTAAAAAGCAGAAGAATTGCTGGCATTTAGTAAATTGATTGGCTGTTATCATGCCAAATTGCAAAAACAAAGGCACCATCTTTTTGCACAGCCTGATAAACAGCGGAATTCAATTAAACTCAAGCTGGATTCCCCACGTTGAAGAAAAGAGTTTCATTTGTGTAAATGACCCAATAAAACGTCTCCCCTGCTGTTTAATGCAGCAGCCCACTCAGAGTCAAAAAAGATGAGCAATCAAGCCTTTTGGAGGATTTCCTTGAAAGCCTTGACATTGTCACAGCCTGAACTCAATTAGAGATTGCAAAGGACCAGTTTGAATGTGTATCTTCACTTGTTCAGTTGTATACATCATTGTTTGGGCATAAAAAACAATTCTTAAAAAAATGCATTTTTTTCTGAAAAAAAACCCATCTCATTTACATCAAGTTGATAATATTGTATAAATACGTGATAGTAAAGTATAAAATGTACAGCATGGTAATACATGGTGCAAGTTAGTGGTGCCCTGTGTAGGTACGGTAATACTAGCTTCTAGGGCTGCAGCTATCGATTATACTAGTAATTGAGTAATATATTGATTAGTTTGTTCGATTAATTGGATTAAAACACTTAATAGCCTCAATGTGTATTTCAGGGGAAATGGTTTAAATAAATAAAGATTTGTCTGCTTGCTTTCATTCTTTTTTGGAATAAATGCATATCATCAACATTGAAATTGCACTTTTACATTTGTGCATTAATAATAATAATAATAATAATAATAATAATAATAATAATAATAAAACAATCTTTAGTGTTCATCACTAAAAAGATCACAGCACCCACACACCCCCGCTCTCATGTGAGCTCTATTGCAGCAGCCAAGCGGAATTTATGTTGCCGTATTTAGAGCAGTTTGAATCTTATCCATTTTTATAAGTTACTCTCATTGAACGATTGATGGAAGCAACAGAATATGAATTAAAGCTTTTTTCTAAGCGAATTCATCGATTTAATCGATTAATCGTCACAGCCCTCTTAGCTTCTATAGTCAACTGTAGGGAAGTAACAATATAAAAATGTAATATCACGGTTATTGCAACTAGAGATGTCGGATACGGCTTTTTTGCCGATATCCGATATTCCGATATTGTCCAACTTTTAATTACAGATTCCGATATCAACCGATACCGATATGTACAGTCGTAGAATTAACACATTATTATGCCTAATTTTGTTGTGATGCCCTGCTGGATGCATTAAACAATGTAACAAGTTTTCCAAAATAAGAGAACAACTTCAACTCAAGTTATGGAAAAAAGTGCCAACATGGCACTGCCATTATTATTATTGAAGTCGCAAAGTGCATTTTTTTTTTTAACATGCCTCAAAACAGCAACTTGGAATTTGGGACATGCTCTCCCTGGAATAATCCTGATACCCACTAAAACTATGAGAAATATTATACCTTGACTTTCACAAAGTGCATTATTTTGTATTTTTTTTTAAACATGCCTCAAAACAACAGCTACAAAAACAATGTAGGCATGGTGTCGTTAGTCAGTCACCGAGCTTGCTGGCTTGTTAGCCACGGCTACAGCACCGGCAATAACACACTCTTGTTGTTGCTGTTATGCTGCGCTCGCGGCGGTTCGATGAGGTCATCAAGCGTCGCTAGTAAACCTCTCATGCTGCAGTCGTCTACTCCTGTGTTGTGTGTGGGAGAGGGGAGAGGGGAGGGGCTGCTGAATGGGATATGTACCGCTCTGAACAGCGCCGTTTTAAAACGTCATTAATTTAACTTTTTGAAACCGATACCGATCATTTCCGATATTACATTCTGAAGCATTTATCGGCAGGCCGATATTATCGGACATCTCTAATTGCAACCAAAATTATGACTTTTAGCATTATTATTGGAGTAATATGGAAAGTGCTCAAAAAGTACTTATACACACACACACATTTTAATAACTGGAAATAGAAATGGAAATGTAGTAAATATGACATATTTAAAGCAGCACTAAGTAACTATTCAACCTTCATAAAACATTTTCATAACTTTTGGGATGATACGTGGACTTCCTTACAACTAATTGAGTGACACCTCTGTCTTGGCCGAAGGGGGTCTGTATCGCTTTCACTGGCACTTAACGACTTTGAGGAGGGTGGCAGGAACCTTGCCACACAAAAAACTACAAAGGTGCTGACTTGCTTTACGACATACGTCACTTTGCTTTTTCATTTTCATTGAAAAAAACGTAAGTAGATGTGAATAAATTCTGTGTGCTGCCAGAAAACAAAAAAAAAAAGAGGAAGAATAAGAACGCCTTTGTGCAATTACTGCTATCATGGCCAAAGCTCCGAAACAACTAAAGAAAAACGGAGCCTCCCAGGATAAAAGGACAGTGAAGGATCAACATTTCCCCGGCTTTCATTCTCTGGCATGAACTCAAACATGAGGAGGAATTTTGGCTGATGCTTCCTTGGCTCCGTTCCTGATAAACTATTAAGTAAATTCCGATGTTCAAATCAAAAGACTAATGCTAATGCTAGCTATCGGAAATTTGCGCTGCAGCAATAAATAGCCTTTAGCTTGATAGTTCGCAGTTGCTCACTACTTCCTTACAAAAAACTCTCCCGTCAGTCTTTCTTTGCTTCGGACCTGCATCTGCCCGATACATTCTTGGTAGTTGCGTCATGTTTGCGCCAGCCGACGTCAGTATGACGTTATACTATATGTGCCAGTCCTCATGGGAAATGTGGTCTCCCTTCTGGCAAAACACTACCACTTTGGTCCACTGGCGCCGCCAAAATCAACCAAAGCTAAAAGTTCTTAAATGGCACTTTAAGGTTTAAACCAGGGGTCCCCAAACTATGGCCCGCGAGAAGTCCCAAGTTTTAAAAAAAATAAAATAAAAACATTTGTATTTTTTTATTTTTTTTTTAAATTGTGTGAATGCTCCAAACATTTACACATATGGTTTTCTACACCAAAATTCATCTATTTATTCTTCTTCTTCTTCTTCTCCAGATTTTGGCGCGCTCTACCTTCCACATTTTTCACCAGATTCAAACCGTTCCAACTTCAAAATGTTCAGCCTATTCGGGAATCACGGGCTGTCCCTTGACAAATTCCCCAAATTCCCAGAATTCCAGGTTTTCCGGGACATTTTTCCCATTCAAAATGAATTGGCCATTTTTCAAACTTCCACCATTTCCACATTTTTCAACCGATTCATACCATTCTACCTTCAACATATTCTACTTATCCTAGAAATTCAAACTATTCTTTTTTCAAGTTAAAAAAAATTCCAAGATTTTCCAGAATTCCTGGTTTTCCAAAGGACTATTTTTACCCTTTTTTCTGGCGACTACTCCTTGCACATTTTTCAACCCAATTCAACCGTTCCACCGTCAAAAAATTCCTCTTAATCAGGACAAAAATACAAGGTTGTTTTTTGAAGTGGAAAAATTCCCAGTTTTTCTGAAATTCCAGGAATTCCGTAATACCTTTTCTAAATTCAACAGGTTATTACTTCAAAATTTCTCTACCGATTTGAAAAATTCCAACACTAACTCTACAGATCATTCAAGTTTTTTCAAGTTTTTTACTATTTTCAAAAAAATTCCCGCATTTCACCGAAATTTCCACATTTTTGGGAAATTCCCATTGAAATCAATGATACATTCTTCAAAGTTCCACAATTCTTCTTAAATTCATGCTATATTCTGTCAGCATTTCAGTTCAACTTCAGCATTGGAGCATTCACACGCAATTGCTTCAGGAATTGCCTCGTCTAGTTGTATTTTACAATCTGTCCATATATATATATATATATATATATATATATATATATATATATATATATATATATATATATATATATATATGGCCAAATTGTTTTAACCCAATGTGACCCCCGAGTCAAAAAGTTTGGGGACCCCTGGTTTAAACCTATAATAAGCTTCTATATATTTTACCTGATAGCTTCCTACGTCGCTTAGCAAACAACGGCAATTAATCTAAAGGCTTAGTGGCCACATGCGTGGACAGCACCTTTTAGCTTTTATTTCCAAAATTGTGTACACTACTGTATTGGGGTCTTACGGCCGCTTATGTGGACACTTATTCTGCTATCTGGTGGTGTCAGAAGAGTATAACATACAATGGAATTTGGAAAAAAAAGTGTAAAAATAAGAATTAGCATGTCACTAAACATGAAGTACACGTTTGTGTACTTATGGACTAAGCACATCATATCAAAAGATGATTCTTAGTTTTTATTCTAATTAGGGTCCAATAAGCCCAAATAGCAAAGATAAATAAAAAAAAAGCATGTAAACAAACAGCTTTGGCCTTAAGAGGTTAAAGAGAGACGGCGAGGGTTCTGAAGCTGAATCCGATCAAAAACAAAACAAAAAAATCACAACACTTTTCAAGTCACTTTTATGCATACTTGCCAACTTTGAGACCGCCGTAGATGTTATTGTCACATATGCATGTACAGTAGATGGCAGTATTGCCCTGTTTAAGAGTGTCACAACATTGCTGTTTACGGCAGACAAACTGCTTTACGGTAGACAAAAACGTGACTGCTGTTGTTGTGTGTTGTTACCGCGCTGGGAGGACGTTAATGAAACTGCCTAACAATAAACCCACATAAGAAACCAAGAACTCGCCCTCGATCATTCTACACTTGTAATGTGATTGGGCAGGCACGCTGTGTATATTGTGGGAAAGCGGACGTGAAAACAAGCTGTCGATACGTCACTCAGGTCCGCCTGGATTTCGGGAGATTTTCGGAAGAAAATTTGTCCAGGGAGGTTTTCGGGAGAGGCACTGAATTTCGGGAATTTCCCGGAAAATCCGGGAGGGTTGGCAAGTATGCTTTTATGGGAAATGTTGATTCAAAATCGGAGGAGAATGCTACTGTCAAGCTTGCTAGGGTTCGGAAGGAGGAAGAGCGAGCCAATGTGGAGTACGCTGGCACTTTGATGTGGCATCACAATTACTCGCTTTTATTTGCCATTCATGGGTGGTCTCGGAATGTATTTCGCTGGAACAGCAGGAATCTATCGTATCTATTTTGTTACACGTCTGTTTTTGTGTGCCTCCTACTGGCGATGTTGCTCCCCTTTCAGTTGCCATGGTTCCCAGGGGAATGCGGGAGTAACTGAGCACAGCTGGTTGTAATCAACTCATCATATCCAGTCTGATCATACCCACATGTTGGCGTGGGATCTTTCCACGGTACTTTCACCACTTTGTGTCCTCGGCAGTGCAACTACTACTTCAACCTTCTGTTTGAGTCATCCCGAGAAGTACACTCCCCCTTATCCCTTTTGTTTGTACTTTGTGCTCAGTCTTCCTGTCATCTTTCGAAGACCACCTTTTGTTATTTGTTCATTTTGTCCACCACCGACGCTGAGATCATTATTCATGCGTTCGTTATGTCTCGTCTCGATTACTGTAACATGTTATTTTAGGTTATATTTGGTACAAAATGCGGCTGCTAGACTTTTGACAAGAACAAGAAAGTTTGCTCATATTACGCCTATACTGGCTCACCTGCACTGGCTTCCTGTGCACTTAAGATGTGATTTTAAGGTTTTACTACTTACGTATAGAATACTAAACGGTCTGGCGCCATCCTATCTTGCTGATTGTACTGTACCATATGTCCCGGCAAGAAATTTGCGTTCCAAGAGCTCCGGCTCATTAGTGATTCCCATAGCCCAAAAACAGTCTGTGGATTTTAGAATATTTTCTATTCGGGTTCCAGTACACTGGAATGCCCTACCGGTAACAGTTGGAGATGCTACCTCAGTACAAACCCTGTTTCCATATGAGTTGGGAAATTGTGTTGGATGTAAATATAAACGGAATACAATGATTTGCAAATCCTTTTCAACCCATATTCAATTGAGTGCACTACAAAGACAAGATATTTGATGTTCAAACTCATTAACCTTTTTTTTTTTTGCAAATAATAATTAACTTAGAATTTCATGGCTGCAACACATGCCAAAGTAGTTGGGAAAGGGCATGTTCACCACTGTGTTACATCACCTTTTCTTTTAACAACACTCAATAAACGATTGGGAACTGAGGAAACTAATTGTTGAAGCTTTAAAAGTGGAAGGGTCTCCGCTGTCGTATTTTACGCTTCATAATGCGCCACACATTTTCGATGGGAGACAGGTCTGGACTGCAGGCGAGCCAGGAAAGTACATGCACTCTTTTTTTACGAAGCCACGCTGTTGTAACACGTGCTGAATGTGGCTTGGCATTGTCTTGCTGAAATAAGCAGGGGCGTCCATGAAAAAGACGGCGCTTAGATGGCAGCATATGTTGTTCCAAAACCTGAATGTGCCTTTCAGCATTAATAGTGCCTTCACAGATGTGTAAATTATCCATGCCTTGGGCACTGATGCACCCCCATACCATCACAGATGCTGGCTTTTGAACTTTGCGTCGATAACAGTCTGGATGGTTCGCTTCCCCTTTGGTCCGGATGACACAATGTCGAATATTTCCAAAAACAATTTGAAATGTGGACTCGTCAGACCACAGAACACTTTTCCACTTTGCATCAGTCCATCTTAGATGATTTCGGGCCCAGAGAAGCCGGCGGTGTTTCTGGATGTTGTTGATAAATGGCTTTCGCTTTGCATAGTAGAGCTTTAACTTGCACTTACAGATGTAGCGACAAACTGTATTTAGTGTCAGTGGTTTTCTGAAGTGTTCCTGAGCCCATGTGGTGATATCCTTTAGAGATTGATGTCGGTTTTTGATACAGTGCCGTCTGAGGGATCGAAGGTCACGGTTATTCAATGTTGTTTTCCGGCCATGCCATGGAGTGATTTCTCCAGATTCTCTGAACTTTTTGATGATATTATGGATCGTAGATGTTGAAATCCCTAAATTTCTTGCAATTGCACTTTGAGAAACGTTGTTCTTAAACTGTTTGACTATTTGCTCACGCAGTTGTGGACAAAGGGTTGTACCTCGCCCCATCCTTTCTTGTGAAAGACTGAGCATTTTCTGGGAAGCTGTTTTTATACCCAATCATGGCACCCACCTGTTCCCAATTAGCCTGCACACCTGAGGGATGTTCCAAATAAGTGTTTGATGAGCATTCCTCAACTTTATCAGTTTTATTGCCACCTGTCCCAACTTCTTTGTCACGTGTTGCTGGCAGCAAATTCTAAAGTTAATGATTATTTGCAAAAAACATTTTTTTTATCAGTTTGAACATCAAATATGTTGCCTTTGTTGCATATTCAACTGAATATGGGTTGAAAATGATTTGGAAATCATTGTATTCTGTTTATATTTACATCTAACACAATTTCCCATCTCATATGGAAACGGGGTTTGTATATCCCTAGCAGTGATGGAATTTGTAGAAAATATAGCTACAGCAATAGAAAAAAGCAACACACCGTTAGAGTATTTGTTGACTTATGTAAAGCTTTTGACACAATCGATCATTCCTTACTTCTGCAAAAATCGGAAAACTATGCCATCGGAGGTGTTTCACAACAGTGGTTAAGTAGTTTTTTAAGTAATAGATCTCAATATGTGGAAATTAGTAAGACTAAATCACAGCCAGAAAGAGTTACTTGTGGGGTTCCACAAGGCTCGGTATTGGGACCTAAGTTATCTATACTTTATTTAAATGATATTTGTTCAGTATCTAATAAATTGAAAAATTTAAATGTATTATGTTTGCAGATGATACCCATGTATATGAAGACTTGAAGGAAGTGTTGAGGATAATAGAGGTTGAGTTGATTCAGCTAAAAAAATGGTTTGATATTAAAGTATTAATGTCAAATTAATATTAAAGTTATCATTATATGATAAGACAACTAAATGTATGGTGTTTAGTGGTGCAAGGAAAAATTAAAATTAAACAAGTGGAAATTGATAAGAGTATATGAAATTAAATTCTTGGGAATAATAATTGATCATAAATTATGTTGGAAACCGCAGATTGAATATATAAAGGGAAAAAATATCCAAATCCATTGCTATCCTTTATAAAGTAAGAAACTTGCTGAATAGGAAATGTCTGCATATGTTATATTATTCTTTTATTTTTCCATATCTAACATATTGTGATGAAGTTTGGGGAAATGTTTCTAAAACAAACGTAGACCCAATAATTAAACTTCAAAAACGGGTCATTAGAATAATACACAAAGCGTGCTACTGTGAACCTACCAATCCATTATTAATACGTTCTAATGTGTTAAAATGTTCAGATAATGTGTGTTTAAAAACAATGGAAATTGTGTTTCGAGTAATGAAAAACAGCCTTCCAGCTTGTATTCTTAGGTCATTAAAATTAAGAGGAGACAACTATAATTCACGGGGGATATTGATTTTGGAAATATGTAAAGTAAGAACGAATATAGAATACAAATGTATTTCAGTTTTAGGAGTTAAATGGTGGAACAAGCTCAGTGATGAATTGAAGACATGTAGTTTTTTGTTCAGGTTTAAGAAAGCCTTGAAAGGTGAAATAATGGAAAATTATAAAAAATAGTAACGATTACTTTCATCCCATTTATTTTTTGAACGTTGATGTTCCAGGCAATCTAATTTTCAGTGAATGTATAGATTAGGCAAATATAAGCCTTGGCTTCAGCCTATTCCTTTTTCGGTCATTCTTTTTCTTTTTGTGTGTGTATGTGTATGATTGTTAATATGTATAATCTGTACTGTTAAATTGATCACGCAAAATGGTTGATTATATGACCGAAATAAACTCATTTCATTATTGTTTTATTTTTTATTGTGTTGTTCTTTTTCATCATTATTATTCAGAGCATATAAATAAAGTTAAAAAGTTAAAGTACCACACTAGGTGTGGTGAAATTACCCTCTGCATTTGACCCATCCCCCTGTTCCACCCCCTGGGAGGTGAGGGGAGCAGTGAGCAGCAGCCGTGGCCGTGCTTGGGAATCATTTTGGTGATTTAACCCCCAATTCCAACCCTTGATGCTGAGTGCCAAGCAGGGAGGTAATGGGTCCCATTTTTATAGTCTTTGGTATGACTCGGCCGGGGTTTGAACTCACGACCTACCGATCTCAGGGCGGAGACTCTAACCACATATAATATACACCTTGACTCACGTATGAACTTGAAGTGCCATCCCATTCCTAACACATAGGGTTCAATATGATGTCGGTCCACCTTTTGCAGCTATTACAGCTTCAACTCTTCTGGGAAGGCTGTCCACAAGGTTGCAGAGTGTGTTTATAGGAATTTTCGACCATTCTTCCAAAAGCGCATTGGTGAGGTCACACACTGATGTTGGTCGATAAGGCCTGGCTCTCAGTCTCCGTTCTAATTCATCCCAGAGGTGTTCTATCGGGTTCAGGTCAGGACTCTGTGCAGGCCAGTGAAGTTAACCTACACCAGATTCTGTCATCCATGTTTTTATGGACCTTGCTTTGTGCACTGGTGCACAGTCATGTTGGAAGAGGAAGGGGCCGGCTCTAAACTGTTCCCACAAGGTTGGGAGCATGGAAGTGTCCACAATGTTTTGGTATCCTGGATCATTCAAAGTTTCTTTCACTGGAACTAAGGGGCCAAGCCCAACACCTGAAAAACAACCCCACACCATAATTCCTCCTCCACCAAATTTCACACTCGGCACGATGCAGTCCGAAATGTACCGTTCTCCTGGCAACCTCCAAACCAAGACTCGTCCATCAGATTGCCAGATGGAAAAGCGTGATTCATCACTTCAGAGAAGGCGTCTCCACTGCTCTAGAGTCCAGTGGCGACCACTGCATCCGACGCTTTGCATTGGACTTGGTGATGTATGGCTTAGATCAGTGGTTCTTAACCTTGTTGGAGGTACCGAACCCCACCAGTTTCATATGCGCATTCACCGAACCCTTCTTTAGTGAAAAATAAAATGTTTTTTTTTTCAAATTCAAGACAAAGTTATATGGGGTTTTTTTACACAAAATGAACCGTGCATGAACATCACCTTGTTCAAAGAACAAAACCAACACAGTGCATTAACTCACAACAAATTACACACCTGCAAATCAGCTGGAAAATTAGAGGGAACAGTCTTTGGGGGTATCCATAATATCATCGGCGGTCACTCGGATGAGTATGACGATCCTCCTGGGAGGGGTGTATCCCTTTATGGAGGATGCCTGTGCGTGACTTTGTTTAACGTGGGGATACTGGTGCACAGACAGTCACCACACGATCCTTGACAGAATCGGGTCAGGGTACAGTGGCATGGAGTCCAAGACGACTGGGGACCCTTTTCTGCTGCAGCCTTCTTCCGCCATCGCAGCCGTTGTGGTAGTTCTTAATCTACCGTCTTCCACCTGCTCCGCCGTTGAGGTCTTCACCGTATCCCTGGCTAGGGGGCAGTCAGGTACTAAGCCTTTGCCAAGGGCCACCTGGGGTAACAGTAGTAAAGGGGTTAACCTCCTAGTGCCCCAAGACCCCATAGAGGAGCCTCCACTGCCGGATGCACTTTAACGTCATGCCCAGGACTCAAATATCCATAATACGCCGATAGCCCATGTGGTGATATCCTTTAGAGATTGATGTCGGTTTTTGATACAGTGCCGTCTGAGGGATCGAAGGTCACGGTTATTCAATGTTGTTTTCCGGCCATGCCATGGAGTGATTTCTCCAGATTCTCTGAACCTTTTGATGATATTATGGACCGTAAATGTTGAAATCCCTAAATTTCTTGCAATTGCACTTTGAGAAACGTTGTTCTTAAACTGTTTGACTATTTTCTCACGCAGTTGTGGACAAAGGGTTGTACCTCGCCCCATCCTTTCTTGTGAAAGACTGAGCATTTTCTGGGAAGCTGTTTTTATACCCAATCATGGCACCCACCTGTTCCCACTGCTGGATGCACTTTAACGTCATGCCCAGGACTCAAATATCCATAATACGCCGATAGGGATAAGTTTTTATTTACACGATGAGTCGGGTGTGTCATGACCTCTGCGGCCGAGACTCCACCGAACCACTGAGGCCAAATCACCGAACGCCTAGGGTTCGATCGAACCCAGGTTAAGAACCACTGGCTTAGATGCAGATGCTCGGCCATGGAAACCCATTCCATGAAGCTCTCTGCGTACTGTAAGTGGGCTAATTGGAAAGTCACATGAAGTTTGGAGCTCTGTACCAACTGACTGTGCAGAAAGTGGGGGAACTCTTTGCACTATGCGCTTCAGCATCTGCTGAACCCTCTCTGTCAGTTTACGTGGCCTACCACTTCATGGCTGAGTTGCTGTTGTTCCCAAACTCTTCCATTTTCTTATAATAAAGCCGACAGTTGACTTTGGCCGAGCGGAGTGGTTAGGACACCCGATTCTGATCATCTGGATGGATGGCCAAATACTTTTGGTGATATAGTGTATATATGATATACATATAGTCGTATCAAAGATGAATCACTTAAAAATACAGGAACATCTATATTTTTAAAGCGGAATTGGGCACATCCATAGTAAGCAACATTTGTAAGAGCAATCAAAATGTATAACAAACAATGTATTGCAATCAATGCATGCACGCCATCATCACTGTCTGGGACTCACTTGCTAAACCGCAGGCCTCCTGCGTGCATGTGGCTCTGGATCGTCTGCCAGCGCCCAGCCTTGCTTCCCCCAGTCACCATGCTCCGAACGCTGTCACTGCGACTGGGCCCTGCCCCTGCCCCAGCGCAAGCACCGACCCCGCTGTCACCGGCCCCCGGCGAGGGTCCAGCTCCGCCCTGCCCACACCTATCCACAGCCCCACTGAGACGGACAAACACGAGGGAAGGACCAAGAAAGGATACAAAGACGGAAGACGGACGGACGGTAGACGGACAAGGTTGGAGAGCAAGAATAAGTCAATGATGTCGGCCGCAACTGTTTAAAACGTGCGTTTTAGTCAACAACTTGTAGTGCTTTGAAGAAACGTAAAATAACACCTTCATTTGGGTGAATCATGCACACCGGGGGAGACATTATCATCACAATTAAGAGACTGCAGATGCGACAACATCAGACACTGGAAGAACTCTCGTTTATCTCAATTTAAAAGACTCACCTGCGGATCGAGTTGAAAACAACTTTAGCAGAGGAATTTATGCAAAATGTTTGACACTGAAATGCAAAGACAGCAACATCCTGTCTGCCACAGTGTTAATGCCACAAAGACAGGACATACAAGACTGAATCAGGACAGCCAACATTCCGACAAGACCACAATAAGGGTAAACTCGATGAGCTTGGCAGAACACCGGACTATTCTTTCTCGACTGTGCAACTTTTACTTTTACTGGCAAGCAGTTTCCCCCATGTGTCCCCTGCACTATCAGCCAAAATGCTGCTAATATTGGAGTAACTGTATCAAGAAAGGGTTTTCTCAGGAGATCAGAGAAACTGCACTGTAATGTGTATAGAAAATGACTTATCCTTCAGGTTGCTTGATTAAAAAAAGTTGTTCTGATAAATTGAATTTATGGATGTATTAAGCCATAATTGTTGATATCATTTAGAGACGGGATTTATGGCTCTGTCAAGGGAGCCAGACCTTTCCTTTCAAAGAGCCGTTCAAAAGACTAGATCGTTATTGCAGTTTTTGTTTTTTTTCATCAAGAAAACAATTATAATGTCATATGGATCAAAATAATTTCCATTTTACACCAATATTACTCTACGAGTGGGAATTGTTTTTAAATATTGGCTATTTGTAAACATTCAGTTAGGTGTTGGCATATCCTTATCACTGGTTTGATTCTCAGGCTAGCGGACTGTTCAATTTGTCCAAGAAGACGTTTCGCCTCTAATTCCAAGTGGGCTTCATCATTCATGCTCACAGACTTAGATTGGTCAGATATACTTTAGCCCAGTGGTTCTCAAACTTTTTTGTTTTGTTTTTTTTAACCAAGTATTACCTCAGAAAACACTTGGCTCTACAAGTACCGCCATAATGGCCAACAGTAAAACACAGTAGCGTAGTAGGCAGAGGTTTTGTTTAACAATTACCGTATTTTTCGGAGTATAAGTCGCACCGGAGTATAAGTCGCACCTGCCGAAAATGCATAATAAAGAAGGAAAAAAACATATATAAATCGCACTGGAGCTATGAAAAAAACTATGAAAAAAACTGCGACTTATAGTCCGAAAAATACGGTATATGTAATATTTAACATTACATACAGTTTGAACAGTAATAACCCATCAGGCACAAGACATTAAAACAACGTTGAGATCTTGTTGAATTAGGTCCTGACGTTAAGCAACTCAAACCTAACATTGGAACAACATGTTTTTGACAACGTTTAAACAATGTTGGGTTTTGACGTTGATTTGACCATTACATTTTGGTCATTCTCCAACCAATATTTTCACGCTGATTTGACCAATGAAATTGGGCATTTCCCGTTATTAGACATCAACGTTGTCTCAATTTACAAATAAAACCATAATGAAACATCAGTTTTAAAAGACATGTATGTTTAATCAACGTCTTGTGCCTGCTGAGACTGTGTTTGAATATAAGAAAATAAAACACTGTACTTTAATCAAGTGACTCTGTTATGATCTGGTGTTGGATCATAGTTTATTTTGGGTTTTGAGTCACTTGTGATATAAGTTATGTTTCAGCAATCCTGTTTTGTGTTGTCTTGGTTGTCATGGGTACTGATTGTTTTCGCCTGCATCTGATTAGTGTTCGGGACTCAAACCTGTTCCCGGGCACTAATCAGAGAGCTATTTAGTCCTGCTTTTTCCCGTCACTCAGCCTGGTGCTTTTGTTTGCTTTAGGCAACTTAAATAATGCCTCTGATTAGCGCTCGGGAAGCAGATGAGCGGTCAAGCACTAATCAGAGACAGGTGAACACAATGAGTGACCATCACAACCAAAACAAACTCACAGGAGCACAACCAAGAACTAAAGCAGTCCAAAACTAACAGAAAATAACTAAACAAACATGATCCGGACCACGGATCATGACAGACTCTTTGGCATACCACTAGAGAGAGCCTGTGTACCACTAGTGGTACATGTACCACAGTTTGAAAATCCCTGTTTTAGTTTATTCTAACAACTGTAGTCTATTTTGAATTTTCCCTGACCTAAAATACTTTGTGGCCCAATAATATTTTACAATACAGAAAAAAATACACAAATGTATGTATGCATATAAAAATTATATATCAAACAAGAATAAAAATTAGGACACATTAGAAATGTGAATACACAATTGTACTGCCCTCCCTGGTGTGTATGCTTGAACTACTTTACATATTCTCATCAGAACAACAAACCAGAAAATTTACTGATTTTCTGGCGTGTAATGGCCGATGATCTGCATGTGTATAAAAATGGCTCCCAAACGAACTGCTATCAATTGTAAGTCGGTTCTCATCGTTCACTTAGAACATGGGTCGGCAACCCGCGGCTCCGGAGCCGCATGCGGCTCTTTGATCACTCTGATGCGGCTCAGCAGCTTACTTGCTGAATAAATGGGTTATACTTGTATAGCGCTTTTCTACCTTCAAGGTACTCAAAGCGCTTTGACACTATTTCCACATTCACCCATTCACACACACATTCACACACTGTTGGCGGGAGCTGCCATGCAAGGCGCTAACCAGCAGCCATCAGGAGCAAGGGCTGAAGTGTCTTGCCCAAGGACACAACGGACGTGACGAGGATGGTAGAAGGTGGGGATTGAACCCCAGTAACCAGCAACCCTCCGATTGCTGGCACGGCCACTCTACCAACTTTGCCATACCCCCCAATTTTCCCGCGAGACTTCCGGATTTCAGTGCCTCTCGCAGAAAACTCCCGGAATCAATATTCACCGATTTTCACCCTTACAGCTATAATAAGGGCGTGCCATGATGTTACAACATTTGGCGCCCTCTACAATCTGTATTAACAGCGTGCCAGCCTAACACTTATTATACAATATACATCTTCTGCTTGCACACGTATGTGACAGCAAGGCATTCTTGGTCAACAGCCACACAGGTTACACTGACGGTGATCATATAAAACAACTTTAACACTCTTACTAATAATGCGCCACACTTTGAACCAAAACCAAACAAGAATGACAAACACATTTCGGGAGAACATCTGCACCTTAACACAACATAAACACAACAGAACAAACACCCAGAATCCCATGCAGCCCTAACTCTTCCGGGATACATTATACACCCCTGCTACCACCAAACCCCGCCCCTACCCCAAGCCTGCTCCCTCACACATCAACCCCCCCCCCCCCCCCCCCCTCTCTCTGTGCGACGGTTGAGGTGGGCGGGGTTTGGTAGCGGGGGTGTATAATGTATCCCGGAAGAGTTAGGGCTGCATGGGATTCTGGGTATTTGTCCTGTTGTGTTTATGTTGTGTTACGGTGCAGATGTTCTCCCGAAATGTGTTTGTCATTCTTGTTTGGTGTGGGTTCACAGTGTGGCGCATTATTAGTAAGAGTGTTAAAGTTTTTTTTTTTATACAGCCACCGTCAGTGTAACCTGTGTGGTTGTTGACCAAGTATGCCTTGCTGTTACCTATGTGAGCAAGCGGAAGTCCCATACAACATGTGACTGATCAGGCACTCTGGTAATAGTGGGCGCTATATACTGTACCATTACGGCACGCATGACGCTGACAAGCGCTATTCAGTTAGAACCCGCGTGCCGCACCAGCTTAAAAATTCCATATAAAAGGTGTGGACAGCATTTCTGAGACCCCTGGTTTACACATAGCACAAAGTAAAAAAAAAACTTTGCATGCAGTGTTATTTCATTTAAAACTTCCAAAAATGTTTGCGGCTCCCATTGTTTTCTATAATTTGTGAAACTGGTCAAAATGGCTCTTTGACTGGTAAAGGTTGCCGACCCCTGACTTAGAAGAACCAACAGTCACCTCTCTACTATTGGTGTGTTCTTTTTGTACTAGGAAGTCGGAATTTACGAGTTTCTAGTTGGACATTTCAACTAGAACACCCCTCGAGGTCGGATTTCCTATTCGGAAAGTCGGAGCATTCTCAACACACCCGAGTTGGCTTCAAAGATGGCTGCTCTGATTGTAAACAATAATGTAAGCTTCTATGATATCCGTTATTTGCACTTCTGTTTCGTTTTTTGTCGGACTAAATCAGCAAAATGCAATGTATTGTTGGATGTTAACATGTGGTAATGTTACCGTAGTGTAAACCAAATTTTTTTTTAATGTGGTATACATTTTACATCACTAGCAATAGTGTCTTTGTGATAGAAAGTTGCAGAAGGTGTGCATATTTTCCCATAAGTGGTTTATATTCAGACAAGGTAAGCGCAAATATAGCTTTTGAGCCTGTGGTCATCTTGATTTCCGACCACGTAACTGGAACGCTCACAACTAGGCTGTGATGTCATTCCCTGCTCCGACTTCCAACTTCAAAGGTAAATTGAATGTAGCATACCATTGCTTTGGAGTACAGTGACGCTATGTGCTTTCCTTTAATGTACAATTTAGACTGACTGGCAACATTATTCAATGCCATGTATGTACAAATGAATTTAAATATATTTATGTCACATAACTGTTTTACAGTAGGACATCTACTGTATATAATCCTGAGAACCAGGGTTTGTGTGTTGCAAAACAGAACCCTTTTTCCCCCAAAATGTATAACTTTGACAAAAGAAACAAATCATGGGTCTTGACATGCCTGTACGAGAAGTTATTTGTTTGTGAACGTCACATTGCTCGACTCATTTCTCAGAATGTATGTACGGTATGTATTTTTACAGTTCAGATAATGGTTTATCATGTTTTTTAAACTTTCCCCTTCAGTTTGGGATCACATTTATATAGTTGTTGACAAAAAAGGTAAAGCCCAAATTCAACCTTTACAAATCGCAGCATTGCAACATTTGATTGGGAACAAGTTATGTAGGATTATTACTTATTTATTTCTATCAAAATATGAGCAAGTAAAAAAAATAAATCAAATAACCCAGAATTATTGAGACATGTTTGACTGATTTGGTGGATATAAAGATTCCTTTTTTATTTATAAATGACATTGTAAATGGGTATTTGGTGGGTAGATTTAGAAATGTATTGTATTGTACTGTATTTTGTATATCATATGATGATGTATATTTTAACTTTGGTCCCTGTCCATAAGCTGTGTGCTTCTAGGGATGACCTTTTTTCAGAACGGATTCTGATATTAACAAAATAAACTATAATGAAATATAATATTATTATTACTTATGTCTGTCTGTCAATAAATAAATAAATACAATAAATTGTGCTTATTGATCTGTATGAGTGTGCTACAATACAATAATTATGGTAAATATTTAAAGTCAACAAAGAATAAAAATGTATTTTTGCACACTTTCCATCCCAGCAGGCACAAAACTTTGATACAACGTTGATTATACACACATGTCCTTTAAAACTGACTTTGAAACAATGTTGCAAAATAGTTATAATTGTAAATTCAGTCCAACGTTGGATCCACGTTGTTGGTTGACCACATTTCATTGGTCAAATCAAAGTCACAACTTGACATTGAATTAACATTGTCAATAAGCGTTGTTTCAACGTTGTATTTGTGTCGTGGACTATTGGTTGGGAAATGACCAAAATTAAATGGTAAAATCAACGTCAGAACCCAACATTGATCAAACGTTGTCAAAAAGCATGTTGTTTCAACGTTACGCTTGAGTTGCTCAACGTCAGCACCTAATTCAACAAGTTCTCAATGTTGTTTTAATGTCTTGTGCCTGCTGGGATATGTTGAACTCTACAGGTGTAAATTGTAAAAAAGTATGGAAGAGAATAATATCTTGTAACAAAAGTTACCGTAACTTCCTTGTCACTGAAGGTAGGAAAGTGAGTTAGGAATGAAATAATCTGTGGTGTGTCAGTGAGCAACATATGTAATATTGAGCATTTTTTCACAGCATTATTGTATTCCACTTCATAATGTAATAAATGCATTGTGAAATACAAGATGCAGATGAAGAATAATGTTTTTTTTAATTTTCAATACAAAATATGAGATGTGGATAGCAACATTTGCTTCATGTTTTTGACAAAACAAGCATATTCAGTTTGTTTGGGTTGAAATAAGCTATGCAAATAAATGTCACCAAAATGAGTAGCTCTTGGCCAATTTTTATTTTGTAAAAGTAGCTTGCACAGGAAAAAAGGTCGGTGTCCACTGCAGAGGACGCTAGTTCCGAGGAGGATATCAATCTATTCAGACAGGTTTTAAGGATAATAGATGGTTTTAGTGGTTGACTCGTGCTTGCAGATTGGTTTAGTGTCCACTCAGTGATGTGAGTGTGAATGATTGTTTGTTTATATTTTACCTGTGGTTGACTGGCGATCAATTAAAGGTGTAGTCCGCCATTAAGGATGGGCGATATGGCCTAATATTTATATTGCAATATATATTGCAGACTACTGCAATAACAATATATATATATATATATATATATATATATATAACAAAATGTTTTTTGGAATGTAAATGATAATGGAACCATTTCCAAACAGGTTAAAAAGTTCCCACTTTAGTTGCTGATGCATGCGGTAACATATTGCTTAATTTTCAGTAGTAATATTTTCTCAAAACTATTATTAATCTACTGTTAATATCTGGTAATTTTCTGTTGTAACATGGTTGAACTGTATCTACACATTACAATACTTCACATTTGTTTTGGGCGATGCTATTGTCTATGACAATGCTGATACTTTGGGCACCTCTCGATTCGATTACGATTACGATTCAGGAGCTACAATTTGATTACAAATCCATTATTGATGCATCTTTGATTTATGTATAATGATGCAGTTTTACATTTATTTTCGTTTCACTAAATAAGCGTTTATCACTTGCAACTTAAAAAAACCCCCAATTCATTTGGAATAAAAAAAACAGTTCAATTAATTCCCACATTTATTAAATTAATGAAAAATTGTGCAACACTGCAATGAAGGAGCTGGTCGGCTCTCTCGATGATGTGGCTTGCTGCAGTCAGCCACATTTCAAAACTCTCTGCATAACTTTATTTACAATAAATACATTTATTATCGATTATTCGCGTTTACTGATTCTATTATCTTTAACGATAACGATTCTATAATCGTTCATGTCCGAATTGTAATGCATCTAAAAATCGATTATTTCCCCTACCTCTACTGATACTTATATTTGAAAGGTTCAAGATCATGAATGCATTTTTGATCTCAATTATAATCAGACAAAAACACAGAATGGCAGTGTAACAATATCAATTAAATATTTTTAAATATTTCCTGCAATTGGCCCTGATTTGAATCCTTTGGATTTTGCCCTTAAAAGTCCACCTGTGTCCAGGGACTAATTTCATGAGTTTGTAAACACATATCACAAACAACAAAATATTTTTCGAAAATAAAGAATATAAATCCAACCACTGTAGTATCGACCATATACTGATATGCTGGCGTATTGTTAATGCCGTCGTTTGTATTGATCCGCCCACCTCTGTTTACATTCAAGAGTTGTAGCTTAGCGGTTAGTTTATTGTTTTACGGTGTGTAGTGTAACATGTTTAGCTATTTGTCGTCCTCCAGGGATGTCACTTGTAAGAAACAGTTCATTTGCCGCCATGAAGGTGAGGATTAGTGATTTAGAAGTGGCTTTGCACTATGGAGAGACGTTAGCCGCTAGCAAGAATGCTACACTGCGATGAGGACTCGTTAGTTCGTTT
Organism: Nerophis lumbriciformis; assembly: GCF_033978685.3. Lineage (NCBI taxonomy): Eukaryota > Metazoa > Chordata > Actinopteri > Syngnathiformes > Syngnathidae > Nerophis > Nerophis lumbriciformis. The sequence goes on from NC_084562.2 coordinate 39,997,805, forward strand.
GTCATGGTCACATTTGCTGTACGCAGCTAGAATGTGTCAATAACAGGCATTATCACAATATACTGATGGTATGACGAGCTTTATCGTCTGTCAAATTCATATTTATATTATATATCATCTATATCGCGTCGTCCACCTCTGTTTACATTCAAGAGTTCTAGCTTAGCGGTTAGCTTATAGTTTTCGGTGTGTCGTGTAACATGTTTAGCTATTTGTCGTCCTCCAGTGATTTTACTTGTGAGAAACAGTTCATTTGCCGCCATGGAGGTGAGGATTAGTGATTTAGAAGTGGCTTTGCACTATGGAGAGATGTTAGCCGAGGACTCGTTTGTTCACTTGTCACCATACTTGCCAACCTTGAGACCTCCGAATTTGGGAGATGGGGGGGCGGGGGGGCGGGGGGGTTGAGGTGTGGGAGGGCTGGGGGGGGGCGAGGTTTGGTGGTAGCGGGGGTGTATATTGTAGCCCGGAAGAGTTAGGGCTGCAAGGGATTCTGGGTATTTGTTCTGTTGTGTTTATGTTGTGTTACGGTGCGGATGTTCTCCCGAAATGTGTTTGTCATTCCTGTTTGGTGTGGGTTCACAGTGTGGCGCATATTTGTAACAGTGTTAAATGTTGTTTATACGGCCACCCTCAGTGTGACCTGTTTGGCTGTTGATCAAGTATGTCTTGCAGTCACTTACGTGTGTCTGTAGAAGCCGCATGCAACCTGTAACTGGACCGGCACGCTGTTTGTATGGAGAAAAAGTGGACGCCACAACAGATTGTAGAGGACGTTAAAGGCAGTGCCATCACGGCACGCCCTCGATATTGTTGCCCGGGTGAAAATCGGGAGAAATTCGGGAGGTTAGCTGAAATTCGGGAGTCTCCCGGAAAAATCGGGAGGGTTGGCAAGTATGCTTGTCACTGTCACATTTGTTCTACGCAGCTAGAATGTGTCATCAACAGGCATTATCACAATATACTGATAGTATTACAAGCTTTATTGTTTGTCCAATTCATATTATTCATATCATATATCGTTTATATCGCGTCGTCCACCTTTTGCCCAAAGTCAACTGGGATAGGCTCCAGTTCCCCGAGACACTGATCAGTTTAAGAGGTGGAGTTTCACAGCATGCCGTGGAAGGAGTGTTATTAACAGGGCTCTGTTTCCCTATAAGCAAACTGTTAGTGAACAGTTCTGGAGACAACGACTGAGCGCAGAGGGAGATGGTGTCAGGAGTGAGAAGGGTATGGTCGCACATCAATCAAATCAAATCAAATCAACTTTATTTATAAAGCACATTTAAAATTTACCACAGGGGTAGCCAAAGTGCTGTACAATGAACAGGTTAAAAGATAAAACGAGTACCGAGCAAACACAACACAACACAAACAGAACACGATAAAAAATAAATAATTAAAATAGAATAAAAAAAAACATAAAAACAGGTTCACAGCAGGTGTATTATGGGGCGCCATTGCAGGATGGATATCACTCAGTGTTAAAAGCCATGGAATAAAAGTATGTTTTTAAGAGAGATTTAAAAACAGGAAGAGAGGAGGCTTGTCTAACACTCAGGGGTAGGTCGTTCCAGAGCTTGGGAGCAGCAACGGCGAAAGCTCTGTCACCTCTAAGCTTCAGCCTTGTGTCAGGGACCGTCAACAGCAGCTGATCGGCTGATCTTAAGGATCGGGTGGGGCAGTAAGGCTGAAGGAGGTCGGAGAGATAGGTTGGCGCGAGGTTGTTTAGACATTTAAAAACAAATAAAAGGAGTTTAAAATTGATTCGGTAACGCACAGGGAGCCAGTGAAGGGACGCTAAAATTGACATGACGCCACACAGACACAAAAACAACACCTTTGGGAATTTGGACTTAAACAAGATAGAGGTTTTGTTAAAAGATCGAGATTTGCTCTGTAAGGGTCGTCCGTCTCCATGGTAACGCTTCATGTAAAATGCTGCACGGGTAAAGGTACAGAGGGTCTAATGAATGATGCAATCAAACCCTAGCACCAAAAGTTAATTTCTTGCGTTGACAATGACAACGTCCATACATTTACAATTTAGGAGCCTTATTTCTTTTGACTGAGAAAAAAAAGTCCTGGTATCACTAGGGAGGATTTGCATTACAGTTGATATTCCTCCCAATATGAGGGAGGCCCTCAAATCCACAGCAATATCGAGGGATGCTTGCGCACTTCTCTATCAGCATTGCATACTAAACACATCATACAGTGGACATGCCTGAATGGAAAAACATGACGATCACCAGGAATGAAAGAAGACTTGTGATAAAAGGTGCTCGCCAGCATAAGATACAACTTGAGACTTGTGTACTTTTTAGCTAAAATCGTTGGATGTACGGTGGAACTTCGATTTACGAACTCCTCGTTGTATGAACTTTTTTGATTTACTGACCACAGACCGAATAAAAATATACTTTGCTGTACAAACTTTGTCTCAGCGTACAAACAGTTTATCCAGCCATTGTGTGCCCGGCAGCACATCCATTGTCTGATCTATCGCCGGTGCTCAATCAATGTCTTTAGCTACTGTGCTAATTCCTACTTTGAATTTGCTTTTTAGTGTTTTTTAGCTTTTTTACAGCATGTTTCTAGTTTTGCTTGCAATGTGTGGTATCCAGATCATTGTCATTACTTCCTCCTATAATCCCCCTCGCTGCACAGAAAAGATTAGCCAACAAAGTAAATTTGATTTTTTTTTTTTAATTCTTAATCATTGAAGCACCTGGCTGTTAAAATGAAGGAGTTTTGTGATTTCAAACTGTGAGTGCACCACAGGGCTAGTGACAGTGTTTGTGTGTGGCCAGGTCGGCTGCAAATGAGGACAGTTCAGCAAGTTACTGTTATGACTTTGTTATTGTACAGAAAGTTGCTCCATCACCCCCTTGCTATGTTTGTTTGATATACGGGACTGCCGGGGTTCCCATTTGGTCGATCGTGAACTATCGGTCAATTGCACAGTGGACACACACTGTGTCCACACAGTCCGCAATTGACTGTGTGGACACAGTCAATTCTTCACTGTGACGTCACTGACGTCACTTCGGTCACTTGATTGACATACTTGACAGCCGAGGGTTTTGTGAGATGACCGCTGGCTGGCGTGAGCTCAGTATGAAGAAGAAAACCCGCCAGAAACACTTTTTATTTCAACACAGACTCCGTACCTGCTGTCAAAAAAGTAAAGATCGACGCAAAATTCATATGTATATATACATTAATATATATATGTATATATATATATACATAATGTATATATATATATATATATATATATATATATATATATATATATATATATATATATACATTATATATATATATATATATATATATATATATATTTTTATGTGTATATATTTACATATTTATGTATATTATATATGTATATTTGTGTGTGTGTATATATACATTTAAACATGTATATATATATATATATATATATATATATATATATATATATATATATATATATATACAAATATATATTATATACATGTACATATAATAAACATATATATATATATATATATATAAAATACATATATATGTATTTAAATGTACATATATGTATTACATATATAATATATATACATGTATAAATGTATATATACACACACACATTTATATACATACAGTATATAATATACATAAATATGTACATATATACACAAACATATATACATACATACATACATACATATATATATATATATATATATATATATATACATTTGAGGCTCATTAGCTTGTATGCGCTAGTTTTATGAGACCTTTATTTTGTTGGATGGAGTAGCATTTTTATTGTGAAAACAGGAACTGTGCGGTCAGTTTTTACTTTTTTGAAAGCAGGTACGGAGAGAAAGTCTGCGTTGAAATGAAAAATGTTTCTCACGTTTTTTTTTTGTTTGTTTTTTTCATATTGAGCTCACACCAGCCAGCGGTCATCTCACAAGACCCCTCCCTGAATTTTGTTAAGGCTGGAACACAGTATTTAAGTTTATTGTTTCGTTTGGAGAAATTGGCTTATATATATATACGAAATGTTCTATTTATGAGCCCTGTCCAAGAACCAATTAAGTTCATAAATCGAGGTTCCACTGTTTTTTACTTCAACCTCAAGTGTCTTGTTCAATTGAGCATTATTGTCAGAGTTCACACTTTTCAAGGTGTGTGTGAATGTCGCTTTCCCCTTAAGGCCTACCCAGATTAAGACACAACTCACAAGCGTTGTGTGAGACTCACTTGGGTGTTAGTCGAGGGTCTCCGTAGGGGGCGTAGGGAGACATGTTTAAAAGAAACTCCTTAGGTGGGTAGGAGCTCCACCTCTGTTGCACATTGCTGCTGTCATTGTTATTCCAAAAGTCTCTGTCTAGTTCACTGTGGTCAGAAAGAGTGACAAAGACGATTACTCAACGCAAGACACAGAGATACATAGACATTCATATTTCAATAGTAGGAACATTGAAATTCCTGCATGATGTTCTACAGTTTGCATTAGATAAGAAAAAAATATGCACATGCCCTTACACAACTTACACTAAAAGATTAGCTTTCTACTCAGAAAGTGTTGTTGAATGAGATACCTCACCATAGATCATTTTCATATGTCCCCATCTACAGATTTCCCCTGTCACCTACTTGATGGCTTTATTTTCCCCTCGACCTCTCACAGACTCCGGAGAGTTGGCAGCTTCCACCCCAGGTTTATTCCTCTTCCCCTGCAGAGAGAGTGACGGCAATACATCAGATGATATACTGCATGTAAGTATATTGGTCAAATGGACACTTGTCGGTGCTGAAGCGTGTAGGAATATACTCTCCTGAGCAAAATAATAGGAACTTGTTTGCAAAAGTAGAGGATGAAATATGTCAAAAGAAGAAACAGAAGGCAGGGTAGACAATTTACTGAAAAGGATGATTCTGGGAAAAGGGAGAGATCAGTCCAGATTGGCAAAGCCAGAGCTTTAGGAAACTGGTACTACAGTTACCAAGCAAGGACATTGATGACACACATTGCTGTAATAGATTGAGATCCTGCTGTGGAAATGTTCTGCTTTAGGTCTGTTTTTCTGCTCAGGCAGACCACACTCAGGTGCTGATGAACAGGCCGTAGAATCCTTAGAATCTTGGATGAGAACCTCCTGCTGCTGAGGCGCTCTACATCCACCCTCCTCGTCGGCTTCAGAAGTGGCTAAATCACGGTCGTAGCCCACGCTTGCTGCCAAAGCACCACTCCTGCGCTTTTAGTCCTTCTCTTTGGCAACAGAAATGGCTTACTCGCCGTCGTCACCTTCCTCTGATGACGATGGTATCATCTATTTCGCCAGCAACTCCACTGATTGTCGTCGAATGGTTGCTGGGAAGCCAGCTCTAGATTAGGGGTTGTCCTTCCATTCTGTGCCGAGTGATCCGTAGCCATTCTTCCCGCTTCCCACCCTGTGTGACATTGACCTTCAGATGCCTGAGATCTGTTCCTTGGGGGGAATACTGTCATAATACGCTGCTTGACAGTTTTAGTCTTCTGTGTTGGTGTTTCCTGCTCTCTTCTAATTGTGTATTTTGTATTCATATTGTGTCATTCGTTTCCTGTTTTTTTTGCGGTTTTTAGTTTTCAAATTTTTTCCCCAGGACGCTGGTTCTAATTTGTTATTTGTAGGCTTTTTAGGCACAGTATTTGGACTTTGGCATTTGCTGGATCATTGCATGTGTTTTCCCTGATGTTACCCAAGTTTCCTGGGGGTTTCTTTGTGTTTGATGGTCTTTGTGACTCGTTACTTCCATGTATTTCTTCTCTTTGCTGTGCTTTTGTTACGGTTTTGCAATTTCGTATGAACCGCCGCTGGTCTTTCCTGTTTGGACGCCATAGATGCTTCCAATTCCGGCATGAAAGCCTGGTCCATCTCTCTCTCCGGTTCAGAACGGGTCAGTCGGTACTGGTCAGTCGGGACTACTCCGGTCTCCAGTTTGATGAGTGGTGCCGCTCCCATCCCCAGTTGTGATAGTAACACTTTAGCCTCCAGTACGGTCGGGACAACTTTGGACTTTGGCTTTTGCTGGATCGTTGTGTATGTTTTCCCTGATGTTACCTGAGTTTCATGGAGTTACTTTTTTGTTTACATTCTCTGCATTACTTCCATGTACTATTAATTCTTCTCATTGCGATGCTTATGTTACTGCTACTGTTGCAACGTTCCTCAATCCACCAGCCCTTTCTTTTCCGGCGAGGCAGCCTGAAATTAGATAACTGCTTCCAGTTTCAGCAAGAGTCCATTTATTTTTACCGTTCCGACTCGGTGGTTGGGACTACTCAAGCCTACAGATCCAGGACTATGGCTGGAACCCCTCTCCCCTCCCCAGTACAGACAGTATCAAGCTCGTAACGACGGGATGTCAGGAGCCCCCACTCATTGCATATGTTTTCACTGAAAATTCCGGAGTTTTATGTCACTTCTTTATTGTTTTCCATCCATCCATCCATTTTCTACCTCTTGTCCCTTTTTGGGGTTGCGGGGGGTGCTGGAGCTTATTTCACTTGCTTCATTTTTTCCCCTTGTGGTGCTTTTGTTACTGTTTCACTTTTTTGTTTGGCTTTTTGCCTTCACACACACTACAAGAGACACATTGATAAGCATATGTATAATGTACAGTATTTACTAGAGATGTCTGATATAATCGGCCTGCCGATATTATCGGCCGATAAATGCTTTATAATGTAATATCAGAAATTATCGGTATCGGTTTCAAAAAGTAAAATTAATGACTTTTTAAAACGCCGCTGTACGGAGCGGTGCATATCCGGTAAAACACGGACGTGACTCGTATACTCTGGACTGAAGCTGTGTGCCTTCATTGTTTTTGTATCTGTTGTTTTGAGGCATGTTTAAAGAAAATAAAAAATAATGCACTTTGTGAAAGTCAAAGTATAGTATTTCCCATAGTTGTAATGGGTATCAGGATTATCTCAGGGACATTATGTCCCAAATGCCAAGCTGTTTTGAGGCATGTTAAAACAAATAATGCACTTTGTGACTTCAATAATAAATATGGCAGTGCTATGTTGGCACTTTTTTCCATAACTGGAGTTGAAGTTGTTCTCTTATTTTGGAAAACTTTGTTTTTGATTGATTGATTGAAACTTGTATTAGTAGATTGCACAGTACAGTACATATTCCGTACAATTGACCACTAAATGGTAACACCCGAATAACTTTTTTTTAAACAAAAGTGTCTAGTGCACAATAACTAAAGGCAAGTAAAAACTACTATAGGCTCCCATTTAATGCATGTACGTTTTGCCCTCAAAGCCTTCCGGTATCCAGAGACTTACTCCCTGAGTTTGTAAACAATATCAAAAACAAACCAAAACAATACTTTGAAATCATATGTACAAAAATATACAAATTTGTGTGTATATATAAATATACATATATATATATAAATATACATATATATATATATATATATATATATATATATATATATATATATATCTCAAACAAGTCACTGTATTATCAGGTATACACTGATACTATAATAGCATTGACAACTGGATCGATAATCCCGACTTTTCATTGAAACTTTAGCGTGTGTTGTCCTGCTGGGTGTTTGCGTGGGTGGGCATGTGTGTGTGTAGCATGCTTAGCCATTCTTTTTCCTCGAGTCTAGTCCTTCAGTGATAATACGTGGCAGAAACTGTGTTTATATCTGCCACAGTAGTGAGGATTAATATCTTAGAAGCGTCTTTTCAGTCATTTCATTTATTTTAGGAGACAGAGAAAGGATCATGCCCCACTTGTAGTAAATGGAGCATATGACTGTGGCCTCCTTTAAGTTCCTGGGAACAACATCTCGGAGGACCTCACGTGGACTGTCAACACTTCAACACTGGTCAAAAAAAAGCACAGCAGAGACTCAACTTCCTTCATGTACTGCGGAGGAACCGACTTGAAGAAAAAAGGTATCTTTTTATTGGGCCACCATAGATCCAGTGCTGATGTACTGCGTAACTGTGTGGTTTGCTGCCTGCTCTTTTGCAGACAGGAAGGTTCTGCAGAGGGTGACCAGGACAGCCGAGAAGATCATCGGCCGCCGTTTGCCCTTCTTAGAGGACATTACTCGCTCTCGCTGCCTCGGTAGTGCAAAAAAAAATCATCAGGGAAGAGATTTTGGTCAAACCAGAGCAGGACACGCACAGAAACAAAAACAGTTTTTACCCGTGGGCCATTAGGATTTTGAATCTGTCCAAATAGCTTACACCCTTTTTTACTGTTTGTACTGATATTATGTAATTATTTTTAGCATGTTATTTATTGCTTGTCTTGTATTTTAACTGCACCTAACAGAGTAGCCTACTGTAATGTTGTCATGCTCTCATGTTAGATAAAAAATAAAGCATTATTTTCTATGGTTTTGTTTTCCAGAAAATATCCTTGATTCCCCAATACAAATGTTGACAGATATTGAATGTTTACTGTATACATGGCACTAAACCCACTTACAGTAGGTTGTCTTCATGAGTTTAGGGTCCCACAGTAGAAAAAACAATAGTGGTTACTGGTTATATTGCTAAAATTTGTCAAAAATTATCTATGAATATTTGTGGAGCCGTGAAAAATAACCATTATGTTTGGCTCTGGACAAGTCTTCTTATTAAGGACCTCTGACCTACAAGAAAGAAATAGTCCATCCATCAGGAACCAATCTGTTCAGCGATTACATTATTACATAAGGTCAAAAATGTATGTAAAATATTACTGAAAATTAATTTATTTCATGCACGACAGAATTATTGTGAATACTTTTCTTTTAGTATTTCCACAAATTTGAATACTATGATACTATGACATGAATCTGCCTCAGTATGCACAGGATTCTGGTTCAGTACATATTTTTGCGGGTGTGTCATCCCACTGATATTCATCAATAGACATCTGCACAGCAGTATCTGTGGAAGCAACATGAACCCTGTTACGTTGTCGAAGGTGGGTAAACATTGGGGGAAATCTTAGCTTCCAAGGCGGAAAATGTTTCTAGAAGTCAGGAGCCTAGGATTCAATGCAGCTCATGTATCATTAAACCCAATCATAACATCTTCAGGAGAGTGGAGGAAAGCGGAAAAGGTACCATGTTGAAAGAAGGTGGGAGGAAATAGCAAACAAGATCGGATTGGGAAAAACAAGAGGGAGTATGTGCACGACATAGAAGTGGTGGAAGCGGAAGAATTTAAAAGAGAATGCAGAAAAATGACATTTCAAAATGAATCAAGTATGCCACATTAGATAAACTATGAGAGTGAGTGAGGCCATGCATCCCTCTGAAGTATTCTCATGAGCCCTGCTGCCATCATGGTTGTCACACAACTGACTGTTAGCGATAACAGTGTTCGCCTTGCGTTTAGAAAAATGACATTGTGGAAATGATCTTTGCCAGCAGCTCGGTGGCAGATAGAATTGAACTGAAAAAAAAAACCCTCCAGACAGCAACTAACTTGAACACAAGTGCCAGCATAACAGTGCAGATGTGTGGGAAATGTAAGTAATTATTAGGGATGTCAAAGTTACCGCATTAACTCATGTAATCAATTAAAAAATATATATCGCCTTAAAGGGGAACATTATCACAATTTCAGAATGGTTAAAACCATTAAAAATCAGTTCCCAGTGGCTTATTATATTTTTCGAAGTTTTTTTCAAAATTTTACCCATCACGCAATATCCCTAAAAAAAGCTTCAAAGTGCCTGATTTTAACCATCGTTATAAACACCCGTCCATTTTCCTGTGACGTCACATAGTGAAGCCAACACAAACAAACATGGCGGAAAGAACAGCAAGCTATAGCGTCATTAGCTCGGATTCAGACTCGGATTTCAGTGGCTTAAGCGATTCAACAGATTACGCATGTATTGAAACGGATGGTTGTAGTGTGGAGGCAGGTAGCGAAAACGAAATTGAAGAAGAAACTGAAGCTATTGAGCCATATCGGTTTGAACCGTATGCAAGCGAAACCGACGAAAATGACACGACAGCCAGCGACACGGGAGAAAGCGAGGACGAATTCGGCGATCACCTTCTAACCAACGATTGGTATGTGTTTGTTTGGCATTGAAAGAAACTAACAACTATGAACTAGGTTTACAGCATATGAAATACATGTGGCAACAACATGCTCTTTGAGAGTGCAGACAGCCCAATTTTCATCAATTAATATATTCTGTAGACATACACTCATCCGCGCTCTTTTCCTGAAAGCTGATCTGTCCAATTTTGGAGTTGATGTCAGCAGGTCAGGGAAGCTAGGGTCGATAGGGGGTTTAGCTCGCTCGTCTGCGGGAACAAACTGCCGCCATTGCTTGCCATGCTACCGAGGTCATTTGTCCCTGAATTGCTCACACACTCCGGCAGATTCAATGGGGGTCTGGCGGAAGATTTCTTTGACTTTATCGTTGGAAATGCATCTGCTTTGAGTGTCGCAGGATCTCCACACATTCTTGCCATCTGTGTCGTAGCATAGCTTTCGTCGGTAAAGTGTGCGGAACAAACGTCCAATTTCTTGGCACTTTCGCATCTTTGGGCCACTGGTGCAACTTGAATCCGTCCCTGTTCGTGTTGTTACACCCTCCGACAACACACCGACGAGGCATGATGTCTCCAAGGTACAGAAAACAGTCGAAAAAACTGAAAATAACAGAGCTGATTTGACTCGGTGTTTGAGAAAATGGCGGATTGCTTCCCGATGCGACGTCACATTGTGACATCATCGCTCTGAGAGCGAATATTAGAAAGACGTTTAATTCGCCAAGATTCACCCATGTAGAGTTCGGAAATCGGTTAAAAAAATATATGGTCTTTTTTCTGCAACATCAAGGTATATATTGACGCTTACATAGGTCTGGTGATAATGTTCCCCTTTAACATAAATTAATAAAGTTTAATCACAGTATTTGTTTTGACAGCCGTAAGGTTGCGCACATTGCACAGGCAGTGATCACGTCAAACGCCTGTGTAGGGTTGTACGGTATACCCGTATTAGTATAGTACCGCGATCGACTACATCGACTACAGCTCTGCTTTTAACACGGTCATCCCACACAAACTCACTGCTAAACTCCTCACTGTTGGTCTGACACCGGCTCTCTGTGACTGGGTCCTGAACTTTCTCACAAACCGGCCCCAGTCAGTCAGAATCGGCAACCAGACATCAGGCACAAAGGTTCTAAGCATAGGGACCCCCCAAGGCTGCGTGCTGAGCCCCCTATTGTACACCCTCTTCACACACGACTGTGTGGCCTCCCAGAACAACACCAGTATCATCAAGTTTGCAGATGATAATACGGTCGTCGGACTGATCACCGGGGGAGCTGAGGCAGCATACAGAAGGGAGGTAGCGGAACTGGTGGCCTGGTGTCAGGATAATAATCTCTCCTTGAACACAGACAAGACCAAGGAGATGATAATTGACCCACAGAGAAGGAGTGCACAGTACACACCTCTGTACATAGGGGGCACAAAGGTGGACAGGGTGAAAACCTTTAAATTCCTCGGGACCCACATCAGCGAGGACCTCACCTGGGATCACAACACCCAACAAACAATAAAGAAAGCCCAGCAGCGACTGTACTTCCTAAGAAGGCTGAGAAAATTTGGCATGGCACCCAAAATTCTCAGCAACTTCTATAGAAGTACGGTTGAGTGTCCTTACCAGCTCAATCACGGTCTGGCATGGCAACTGCACTGCCAAGGACAGGAAGGCACTCCAGCGAGTGATTAAAACTGCTCAGTACATATCAGGAGCAGCTTTCCCCTAACTACAGGACATGTACTCTACCAGGGTCACCAGGAGAGCACACAACATCATAAAGGACAGTACACACCCCCAGCACCTCCTACCATCAGGCAGACGATACAGGAGCCTGAAATCCAGGACTACGAGACTGACAAACAGTTTCTACCCACAGGCCATCAGGCTTGTGAATGCTAACTTGTGAATGCTAGCTCCCACCCCCCCGTTTTACTTTTGTCTTTTTGAACAAAAGACAGCTACCATGACCACCCCCGAAGTGTGAAACATCACTGTAGACACTTTAACTGCTGCTGTGACCAAATGTCACCTCCATACTGACTGTCAATCAGAATGTGCAATAATGTTATGTTACTTACTATGCCTTGTATATACATTTTTATTTTTAGCTAAGTACTGTGTGACTTGTTGAAAGGTGGACCAGCAAAGTAAGATTTTCATTGTACGGCAAACTGTCTGTTTAACTGTGCATATGACAATAAACAATCTTGAATCTTGAATCTTGAATACTAATGAATCATATTCGGTACTATATCGCCTCTAAAAAGTACCGGTCCAACCCCACCTTAAGAAAACTGTATTTATGCAAGCAAATGAGTTCAAACCCTGGCCGAGTCATACCGAAGACTATAAAAATGGGACCCATTACCTCCCTGCTTGGCACTCAGCATCAAAGGTTGGAATTGGGGGTTAAATCACCAAAAATGATTCCCGGGCGCGGCCACCACTGCTGCCCACTTCTTCTCTCACCTCCCAGGGGGTGAATAAGGGTGATGGATCAAATGCAGAGAATAATTTCGCCACACCTAATGTGTGTGACAATCATTGGTACTTTAATTTTAAATAAGAACCTGTAATTAATTGTGATTAATCACAGTTCAAGATTGTGATTAATCACAGTTCAAGAGTGTGATTAATCTGATTAAAGAAATAATCACTTGACAACCCTAGTAATTATTCACCTGCTCCAAAAATTAAGGGAACACTTAAATCTCCAATCCTAATAAATGAAATGTTCCACTTAGTATAGTAGAGTTCAGTGGAAATTTCCTGAAGACAACTGTATGCTTGGCCCCCCGCATGCCTGTGCACACTTCCTGCCACCCTTTGGCGTGTTCCTAATGATGGATCTCCTCACAGCCCTGGCATGCAGGAACCACTGCACCTGTGTACGGTCGGACAATACATTTGAGGGTCTCGTCCTAATCTGCAAATTCTGGTGTTCTCTGAAAAATGGCAAAACGACTGCACAATGCTGGACTGTGAGCAACGAGTCCACTGGAAGGAGTTGGATCCTAATGCCACCCTCATGCCCCACATAGAGTCTGTTATTTTGGGCAGAAGCATGCACGAGAGTGGCCTGCTGGAGGTCAATTTGTTGTGCTGTGGGTCCGCTTTGTGCTTTTGTTCTAATAGTAGTTCTTAATTTATCTATTTTAATGTTTTTATTATGTTATTTATTTCCTGTTGTTTTGGCTTAAAACACAATTTCCGTGTAATTTGTATGATTTTGTCCTGTGTTTTTCTGTTGTATTAGCTCTGCTATATTGTTATTCACGCCACTACCTCAATATACTACAGACTTTGAACTAAATAAATATATACTAATACATAATGTATTATACATATAATAATAAATTAATAATAATATTTATAATACATAAAATAAATACTATATAATAAATAATACATACAGTCGCGATCAAAAGTTTACATACACTTGTAAAGAACATAATGCCATGGCTGTCTTGAGTTTCCAATACTTCCTACAACTCTTGTTTTTTGTGATAGAGTGATTGGCGCACATGCTTGTTGGTCACTAAAAACATTCATGAAGTTGGGTACTTTTATGAATTTATTATGGGTCTACTGAAAATGTGACCAAATCTGCTGGGTCAAAAGTATACATACAGCAATGTTAATATTTGGTTACATGTCCCTTGGCAAGTTTCACTGCAATAAGGCGCTTTTGGTAGCCATCCACATTTTTCTGGCAAGCTTCTGGTTGAATTTCTGACCATTCCTCCTGACAAAATTGGTGCAGTTCACATTTCTGACCATAGAACTTTCCTCCAGAAGGTCTTATCTTTGTCCATGTGATGTCAGATGAAACAAAAATTGAGCTGCTTGGCCACAATACTCAGCAACATGTTTGGAGGAGGAAAGGTGAGGCCTTTAATCCCAGGAACACCATTCCCGCCATCAAGCATGGTGGTGGTAGTATTATGCTCTGGGCCTGTTTTGCTGCCAATGGAACTGGTGCTTTAAATGGGACAATGAAAAAGGAGGATAACCTCCAAATTCTTCAGGACAACCTAAAATCATCAGCCCGGAGGTTGGGTCTTGGGTGCAGTTGGGTGTTCCAACAGGTCAATGACCCCAAACACATGTCAAAAGTGGTAAAGGAATGGCTAAATCAGGCTAGAATTAAGGTTTTTGAATGGCCTTACGAAAGTCCTGACTTAAACGTGTGGACAATGCTGAAGAAATAAGTCCATGTCAGAAAACCAACAAATTTAGCTGAACTGCACCGATTTTGTCAAGAGGAGTGGTCAAAAATTCAACCAGAAGCTTGCCAGAAGCTTGTGGATGGCTACCAAATGTCATGTCTGTGTGATCATATTTTGTTTTAGTCATGTTCGGTTTTGTTTTTGGACTTTTTGTGCACTTTTGTTTGTTTTGTCACCATAGCAACCATTGGCTTTCACCTGTCACGTCACGCACCTGTTTCACATTTTGAGTCACGCACCTGTTTTCACTAATCATGTCTGTTGTATTTAAGTTCATTGTTTTCAGTTTGTCTTTCTGGCGACATCCGCATTCATACTCTCCACACACCCTTATGACCCTTGCTGCGCTTTTTCGTCCAAGTAAGTTTTCTTTATTCATGCCATAGTTTTCCAAGTTTTGTTTCATTGTTCATAGTTTCTTCCGTTGTGCAAGTTTTGTTTTTATAGTCAAGTTTTGTACATCCGCCCTTGTGCGCGCCTTTTGTTTGCTTCTTTTTTTTTGTAGTTATAGTGTTAAAATAAATCATGTACTCCCCTTCACACCACGTATGGTCCAAATCATTTGCACCACAGGAGAACAAATCACGCCATAGTCCAAGTCGTGACACCAAAAGCGCCTTATTGCAGTGAAACTTGCCAAGGGACATGTAACCAAATATTAACATTGCTGTATGTATACTTTTGACGCAGCAGATTTGGTCACATTTTCAGTAGACCCATAATAAATTCATAAAAGAACCAAACTTCATGAATGTTTTTTGTGACCAACAAGTATGTGCTCCAATCACTCTATCACAAAAAAAATAAGAGTTGTAGAAATTATTGGAAACTCAAGACAGCCATGACATTATGTTCTTTACAAGTGTATGTAAACTTTTGATCGCGACTGTATATAACTGTATTGTTTTTGCTATGTTATTTTTTGAAATAGACAACTTTAGCAGACACCATCGATCCATCTTCTTACGCTTATCAGATGTCCGGTCGCGGGGATAGCAGCCTAAGAAGAGAAGCCCAGACTTCCCTCTCCCCAGCTACTTCATCCAACTCTTTCCGAGGGATCCCGAGGCGTTCCCAGGCCAGCTGAGAGACATAGTCTCTCCACCGTGTCCTGGGTCTTCCCCATGGTCTCTTATCGATTGGATTGTTCGTGGGGCATTCATTTAGCAGACACATTAGATATATTTGCACAAAGTATCGGTATCGCCAATATCAGCTTGAATTTTAATCCGTATCGGATCGGAAACCAAATGAGTGGTATCGCACATCACTAGTAACTGCCCCTCTGTTCACCAGTCACGACACATTTATGGATTCTCCGACTGTCTGAAAATAGAAATCTTCCACTAGGAAGAAACGGACACAAACGCAGCAGATCTTTTTTTAAAATGCACTTTTCCTTCACACCAATATATCAATTGACACTAAAACACATTAATTAGTCAATTAATCCTGTACCACTGAAAAAAAAAAAAAGTGCTTTGAATTTTGGCTCCCTGTGCGATTAAATGTGACACCCTGCTTTATTGGGTTTGGATTACTAACAGCTGGTGATATTGATTAGACACTTGGATTGTTTCCTAAATGGTAGAGTTGATATCCTGTGATTTATTAGGAGTTCAACTGTGATCGAAGATAATGGGTTCACCTTTATTGTTATGAGGATTGTACTTTGATAGTATATTGGCGATATTGATACTAAAGAGTTACGGATTAAAAGAGGAAATGGGTGTGCAACGATGGTAAATTGACAATTAAGAAGATGCCATCTTACATTTATATTGGCTGTAACAAATAAAGACAGCTTTGGTAAAAAGCCAAGTTTTTTGTGACGTGCACAACCTTTTAATCTCATAATTTGTAAGAAGTCTCTTTTGATTTTATTACAGCATTCAATCATTTTGGCTAAGAGTCTCTCAGCAGGGCACATCTTGACTTTACAATGTTTGCACACTCTTCCTTGCCAAAGTGTTTCAAATGTGTCCGATTGAGAGGGCATCTCTTGTCAATAGCCCTCTTCAGGCCAGCCCACGGAATCTCGTTCGTGCTTGTGTATGGTGTTCCTCAAACAAAAGTTTAGAAAAATGCCCAAAATATAAATCTTACATTAGAGATGTGCCAATCAACATTGTTGGCCTCTGATCTGATATTTTGACAATAGATTATATAACTGAAAATGATTTATAACAAGTTACTCAAGTAAACACAACAACACAATTTTGTGAAGCCAGGGTTTCCCCCTAATGTAATTGAATGTGGCGCGCCGCCACATAATTTTTATTACCGCCACAACTTGAAAATAAGATTGTTGTTTTTTTTTACTTGAAAACAAATTAAAGTAATATAATATATTGTAGCCCCCAGGAGAAATCACAAAGTCCGACACTATTTTTAACTTTTATTACCAATCTTATGATAACAAACGGCACCATTCCAACAGGTTTTACCTCCCGTACAAACACTTTCACGCTTCCCCGGACACACAACAACACTTTCTCATTCTCCACCAATCACCTTTTAGGCACGGACAGAAGTTAAGAGTCTCTAAACACAAGTACATTTTACAAACCCTGTTACCATATGAGTTGGGAAATTGTGTTAGATGTAAATATAAATGGAATACAATGATTTGCAAATCATTTTCAACCCATATTCAATTGAATATGCTACAAAGACAACATATTTGATGTTCAAACTGATAAACGTTTTTTTTTTTGCAAATAATCATTAACTTTAGAATTTGATGCCAGCAACACGTGACAAAGAAGTTGGGAAAGGTGGCAATAAAAACTGATAAAGTTGAGGAATGCTCATCAAACACTTATTCGGAACATCCCACAGGTGAACAGGCTAATTGGGAACAGGTGGGTGCCATGATTGGGTATAAAAGTAGATTCTATGAAATGCTCAGCCATTCACAAACAAGGATGGGGCGAGGGTCACCACTTTGTCAACAAATGCTTGAGCAAATTGTTGAACAGTTTAAGAAAAACCTTTCTCAACCAGCTATTGCAAGGAATTCAGGGATTTCACCATCTACGGTCCGTAATATCATCAAAGGGTTCAGAGAATCTGGATAAATCACTGCACGTAAGCAGCTAAGCCCGTGACCTTCGATCCCTCAGGCTGTACTGCATCAACAAGCAACATCAGTGTGTAAAGGATATCACCACATGGGCTCAGGAACACTTCAGAAACCCACTGTCAGTAACTACAGTTGGTCGCTACATCTGTAAGTGAAAGTGAAAACTCTCCTATGCAAGGCGAAAACCGTTTATCAACAACACCCAGAAACGCCGTCGGCTTCGCTGGGCCTGAGCTCATCTAAGATGGACTGATACAAAGTGGAAAAGTGTTTTGTGGTCTGACGAGTCCACAATTCAAATTGTTTTTGGAAACTGTGGACGTCGTGTCCTCCGGACCAAAGAGGAAAAGAACCATCCGGATTGTTATAGGCGCAAAGTTGAAAAGCCAGCATCTGTGATGGTATGGGGGTATATTAGTGCCCAAGAAATGGGTAACTTACACATCTGTGAAGGCGCCATTAATAATGAAAGGTACATACAGGTTTTGGAGCAACATATGTTGCCATCCAAGCAACGTTACCATGGACGCCCATGCTTGTTTCAGCAAGACAATGCCAAGCCAAGTGTTACATCAACGTGGCTTCATAGTAAAAGAGTGCGGGTACTAGACTGGCCTGCCTGTAGTCGAGACCTGTCTTCCATTGAAAATGTGTGGCACATTATGAAGCCTAAAATACCACAACGGAGACCCCCGGACTGTTGAACAACTTAAGCTGTACATCAAGCAAGAATGGGAAAGAATTCCACCTGAGAAGCTTAAAAAATGTGTCTCCTCAGTTCCCAAACGTTTACTGAGTGTTGTTAAAAGGAAAGGCCATGTAACACAGTGGTGAACATGCCCTTTCCCAACTACTTTGGCACGTGTTGCATCGAACACAATTTCCCAACTCATATGGAAATGGGGTTTGTATGATAACACCAAAAAAATATGCTAGATTTGTTGCTAGTTGTTTTTAATAAAACATTTGAAAAAAGTCATTAAAAGTCTGGAAACACTTGAACAAATCTCAACAAAGTACATTGCAAAACGATAAAACTATATGTATATATATATGTTAATATTAATTCATAATAACGGATTTGTTTTAAATGTATATATACATTTTAAGAGCCTTTTTAAAGAAAATTATGTCATTGCAAATTACGCAAATTCCTCGATGATGTCATGTGACCACGCCCATAACCACAGGTGTCTTGGTAGTTTAGGGGAAACCCTAGAAGCTTATCTAATTCAATTTAGACTTTGATCGAGTTGTTGGAAATCAGATCTATTATATTTGTGGTGTTGAAAGCGACATACAATGTTATTTTTTTAGCAAAATAACGTGGTTACTCTACAATGGGCGGCATGGCGTAGAGCGGCCGTGCCAGAAACCTAAGGGTTGCAGGTTCGCTCCCTGCCTCTTGCCATCCAAATTGCTGCCGTTGTGTCCTTGGGCATGACATTGCCCCCAGTGCCGCTCACACTGGTGAATGAATGATGGGTGGTGGTCGGAGGGGCCGTAGGCGCGAACTGGCAGCCACGCTTCCGTCAGTCTACCCCAGGGTAGCTGTGGCTATGAAAGTAGCTTACCACCACCAGGTGTGAATGAATGAATGATAGGTTCTCACTTCTCTGTAAAGTGCTTTGAGTGTCTAGAAACGCGCTATATAAATCGAAACCATTATTATTATTATTATTATTATTATTACAATGACTAAATAAAAGCAAAAACTACTACTACTAATCGTCAGGAAACGGGCAGGTAG
The DNA here is from genome assembly GCF_033978685.3 of Nerophis lumbriciformis. Taxonomy (NCBI): domain Eukaryota; kingdom Metazoa; phylum Chordata; class Actinopteri; order Syngnathiformes; family Syngnathidae; genus Nerophis; species Nerophis lumbriciformis. The sequence goes on from NC_084562.2 coordinate 40,016,959, forward strand.
AATCACTGCAGACCCCTCACACCCTGCTCACAAGCTGATCAAACTCCTCCCCTCCGGCAGGTGTTGCAAATGACTGTACTATACAGTCATAAGAACATTTTTTCCCCCAGACTATCAATCTGTCAGATTGTGACTATTTAGCGTTCATCAGATTGAATCTGATGAACGCTAAATAGTCACAGAGTGTCAGATCTGTTGCTGTGAATTAACCTTTGATTGATTGATTAACACTTTTATTAGTAGATTTCACAGTGAAGTACATATTCCGTAAAATTGACCACTAAATGGTAACACCCGAATAAGTTTTTCAACTTGTTTAAGTCGGGGTCCACGTTAATCAATTCATGGTATAAATATATACTATCAGCATAATACAGTCATCACACAAGTTAATCATCAGAGTATATACATTGAATTATTTACATTATTTACAATCCCGGGGGTAGGATGTGGAGGGGGTTTGGGCGGGGATTAGGTTTGGTTGATATCAGCACTTCAGTCATCAACAATAATATCATCTGAGAAATGGACATTGTAACAGTGTAGGTCTGACTTGGTAGGATATGTACAGCGAGCAGTGAACATGGTGAGCTCAGAAAGCATAAGAACAAGTATACACATTTGATTATTTACATTTGATTAATTACAATCCGGGGAGGTGGGATGTGGTGGGGGGAGGGTGTTAGTCTAGGGTTGTAGTTGCCTGGAGGTGGTCTTTTAGTGCGGTCTTGAAGAAGGGTAGAGATGCACTTTCTTTTACACCTGTTGGGAGTGCATTCCATATTGATGTGGCATAGAAGGAGATCGAGTTAAGACCTTTGTTAGATCGGAATCTAGGTTTAACATGGTTTGTGGAGCTCCCCCTGGAGTTGTGGTTATGGTAGTCATTTACGTTAAGGAAGTAATTTGACATGTACTTCGGTATCAGGGAGGTGTAGCGAATTTTATAGACTAGGCTCAGTGCAAGTTGTTTTACTCTGTCCTCCACCCTGAGCCAGCCCACTTTGGAGAAGTGGGTAGGAGTGAGGTGGGATCTGGGGTGGAGGTCTAGAAGTAATCTGACTAGCTTGTTCTGGGATGCTTGGAGTCTAGATTTGAGGGTTTTGGAGGTGCTGGTGTACCAGGAGGTGCATGCGTAATCGAAAAAGGGTTGAATGAGAGTTCCCGCTAGAATATTTTGTTGACCAGAGAGGAGATTCTGTAGAGAAATCTACCTGCAACTAATCTGTCACTGTGAGTCTACAAACTCATGTTCACTTCATCATCGTTTTGCTCTTTTTGCTTTATTCGCGACAGCACTATTATCTTGTTAGACTTGCACATATTAGTTATTTAAGCACTTGTTTATATTTTTGTTAATTGCTACAAAGAGAGCACAGTCTAGCTCTCCAATAAAGCTGATTCTGATATAAATCATTTGGGTTTTGCCCTCCTGTATGCAGACCTACTCTGTCAACAATAACAAAAGCAACCAAAATATTATTTTGTAAGAATAATACGAAAAATACAAATTACGACCAAACCTATTTAGTATGGTTTATATACGGATAGTATACAAAGTATCGATGGTAGCGACAACTGGATCAATCATCCCTACTTTACATTGAAACTTTAGCGGTTAGCCTCCTCTGACGTCCTACTCAGTGTGTGTTTGTAACAATAAACGGTATTATGATAAACCATGGTAAAACTGATTAACCACACTTTGATGAACTCACAAATCGGTGATTCTGCTCATGAACTGGAGAAGCAAACCAGTGCTAACATGCTTAAATGCTATCATGAAAACAAGAGACCTTAACATCTTTCCCCATTAAGAAGCGAAATACACCAATCTAAACATTGCTGTCTGTGCAATGTACTAAGACATCTTTATTTTACATAATTTAGACCAGTGTTTTTCAACCACTGTGCCGCGGCACACTAGTGTGCCGTGAGATACAGTCTGGTGTGCCGTGGGAGATTATGTAATTTCACCTAATTGGGTTAAAAATATTTTTTGCAAACCAGTATATATATAGTTATAATCCGCAATGTGCCGTTATTGAGTGTCTGTGCTGTCTAGAGCTCGGCAGAGTAACCGTGTAATACTCTTCCATATCAGTAGGTAGCTTTGTTGCTTTGTAGATGTCAGGAACGACGACGATGGTTTGCAGGTAAAAAAGTATCTAACCAAAAACAAACAAAAGGCGAGTGCCGCTAAGAAAAGGCATTGAAGCAAAACAAAGCTAAAACTGAACTGGCTGCAAAGTAAACAAAAACAGAATGCTGGACGACAGCAAAGACTTACAGCGTGTGGAGCAGACGGCGTCCACAAAGCACATCCGTACATGCCATGACAATCAACACCAAAACAGGAGCGCAAGACAAAAATTAAAACACTACACACAGGAAAACACACACATAGTCTAAATAAGTCACGGGTGATGTGACAGGTCGTGACACTACACCTACTTTGAGACAAGAGCTATATCGATCCATGGTTGGTTATGGTTTGAATTCATATCCAACAATTGCAAGAACGACTTTTTACTGTCAATATCGGCTGCTGAGTTTAATTTTTTTATGTTTTCTGCTGGTGGTGTGCCTCTGGATTTTTTTATTGAAAAAAATGTGCCTTGGCTCAGAAAAAGTTGAAAAACACTGCTTTAGACCACATGTGTCAAACTCAAGGCCCAGGCGACAGATCTGCCCCGCCACATCATTTTATGTGGCCCGTTTTCGTAAAATACTTCATTTTTTTCCTAATTGCATTTGTTATTTCAATTTTGACGAAAAAATGCATATCTTTTAAACTTTAATGTTATCTGATCATGCTAAATATTACATTACAAAACCCAAAACCAGGGAGGTTGGCACGTTGTGTAAATCGTAAATAAAAACAGAATATAATGATTTACAAATCCTCATATTCAATCGAATACACTGCAAAGACAAAATACTTAATGTTCGATCTGAGAAACGTCATTTAAAAAAAAAAATAAAGTCATAGAATTTATTGGCAGCAACACATTGCAAAAAAGTTGGCACTGGGGCATTTTTACCACTGTGTTACATGGCCTTTCCTTTTAACAACACTCAGTAAACGTTTGGGAACTGAGGAGACCAATTTTTGAAGCTTTTCAGGTGGAATTCTTTAACGTTCAACAGTCCGGGATCGACGTTGTCGTATTTTACGCTTCATAATGCGCCACACATTTTTAATGGGAGACAGGTCTGGACTACAGGTAGGCCAGTCTAGTACCCGCACTCTTTTACTACGAAGCTACGCTGTTGTAACACGTGCAGAATGTGGCTTGGCATTGTCTTGCTGAAATAAGCAGGGGCGTCCATGAAAAAGACGTTGCTTGGATGGCAACATATGCTTCTCCAAAACCTGTATGTAACTTTCAGCATTAATGGTGCCTTCATAGATGTGTAAGTTACCCATGCCTTGGGCACTAATACACCCCCATACCATCACAGATACTGGTTTTTGAACTTTGCGCCTATAACAGTCCGGATGGTTCTCTTCCTCTTTGGTCCGGAGGACACGACGTCCACAGTTTCCAAAAACATTTTTAAATGTGAACTCGTCAGGCCACAGAACACTTTTACACTTTGCATCAGTCCATCTTAGATGAGCTCGGGCCTAGCGAAGCCGGCGGCGTTTCTGGGTGTTGTTGATAAATGGCTTTCATTTTGCATAGTCGAGTTTTAACTTGCACTTACAGATGTAGCGACGAACTGTAGTTACTGACAGTGGTTTTCTGAAGTGTTCCTGAGCCCATGTGGTGATATCCTTTACACACTGATGTCGGTTTGTTGATGAAGTACAGTCTGAGGGATCGAAGGTCACGGGCATTGCCACTTACATGCAGTGATTTCTCCAGATTCTCTGAACCTTTTGTTGATATTACAGACCGTAGATGGTGAAATCCCTAAATTCCTTGCAATAGCTCTTTGTGAAATGTTGTTCTTAAACTGTTCGGCAATTTGCTCACGTATTTGTTCACAAAGTGGTGATCCTCGCCCCATCCTTGTTTGTGAATGGAAGCTTCTTTTATACCCAATTATGGCACCCACCTGTTCCCAATTAGCCTGTACACCTATGGGATGTTCCAAATAAGTATTTTGATGAACATTCCTCAACTTTTTCTGTCTTTTTTGCCACTTGTGCCAACTTTTTTAAACATATTTTGCCGTTATGAAATTCCAAATGAGCTAATATTTGCAAAAAAAAAACAAAGTTTACCAGTTCGAACATTAAGTATCTTGTCTTTTCAGTCTATTCAATTGAATATAGGTTGAAAAGGATTTGCGAATCATTGTATTCTGTTTTTATTTTCGATTTACACAACGTGCCAACTTCACTGGTTTTTGGTTTTGTACAAAAATATTTTATAAAGAAAAACAAATAGTTATATATCTTCCTGTCACCTTTACTTATGATTTCAAAGCAAGTTATCCATGAACTTGTATATAAAAAATATAATATTCAAATACATACTGTAGGCCAGACCTGGGCAAATCAAGGCCCGGGGGCCACATGCGGCCCGTTAAGCTTTTCAATCTGGCCCGCTGGGCATTCCCAAACATTTTTTTTTTAGATCTTTAAGATGGAAAGTGTAGCTGCCATTATGATGTGCAGTGATGTTTTCAAATGACCGTAAGTCTTGAACTATACAAAGTATTTCAATGGTTGGAATCTGCGCTTTTGCTCTATATACTTGTTACTATGGTAATTTAATTAGTTACTATGGTAATCTAAGTCACAGCAGCTGAGACGAGGCACCAAGCAGTGTGCGTAGGGAGCGTTTCCACGGAGTGTTTCTAGAGCGGCCAGCCTGAAATGCGGGTGTCAGGGACAGATGCGGAAGGAGATTTTTACAACAAAGTTCTAAAGCTTAGTGATATATCAGATTGTAGGTGGGTTCTTTTTACACTTCGCGTTCATATTTCGCTGTTTGTTGCATTTTTGTTGCGTTTCGCTTGATTGTAAAATATGTCAATCGAGAGGGGGTGTGACGTTCATATGTTGTCAATATTCAGTGCTTTATCGTTCATAGAAAAGTGTACAATTGCATACATTTTTTTAAGGCGGTCTGTCATAACATTTTTAGCATTCAATCAGACATTATTGTGAGGTTTTGTATTAGTGTTCCTAAAAATAGATATACCGGCCCCAAGACACATTTCTTTTTCTAAATTTGACCCCCGAGTCAAAATATTTGCCCAGGCCTGCTGTAGGCAATTGTATACTATCATGAGGTGTTTATACATTTATATTAGTGCTATCAAATTATATATTTTTTTCCAAATCAGATGCATCACGCTTGAATTTCGATGAATCAACCCCCCTCCTCCCTCCGTGGGAGGGAGGCGAGTTGGGTGCCCGAAACCCCGCGCTCGGAAGCGGATGCCGGTTCACGGTTCGCCCGCCGGCCGAAGGGCTGCAGCCCGGCCGTCGGTCGCGGAGCCCACCGTGCCACACGTGCCAAGGGGCGGGCCGAAACCCGCCCCGAGGCCCTGAGACTTCTGCATCGATTCCCCGAAAACCGCGCGTCACCGCCGGGCCCGCGCCGCCGTCGGGCTGCAGCCCGTCCGTCGGTCGCGGGGCCCCGCCTGTGCCGCGCGCGCCAAGTGGGGGGGGGGGGGGGGGCGGCGAACGGGCCGAGACCCGCCGCCACCCCCCCTCACCGCGAGGCCCTGAGACTTCTGCGTCGACCCCGACGCGCGGCCCGCCGGGACGGAGCCCGCCCCAAAGCCCTGAGACTTCCATCTTTCCTCTTCCCGGTAATGATCCTTCCGCAGGTTCACCTACGGAAACCTTGTTACGACTTTTACTTCCTCTAGATAGTCAAGTTATCTTCTCGGCCTCCGCCAGAGCCTGAGTAGACCCCCCGCGGGGCCGATCCAAGGACCTCACTAAACCATCCAATCGGTAGTAGTGACGGGCGGTGTGTACAAAGGGCAGGGACTTAATCAGTGCGGGCTGATGACTCGCGCTTACTGGGAATTCCTCGTTGATGGGAAACAATTGCAATCCCCAATCCCAATCACGAGTGGAGTTCATCGGATTACCCACGCCTGTCGGCGCAGGGTAGACACACGTTGGGCTACTCAGTGTGGCGCGCGTGCAGCCCCGGACATCTAAGGGCATCACAGACCTGTTATTGCTCAATCTCGCGTGGCTGAACGCCACTTGTCCCTCTAAGAAGTTCGGACGCCGACCGCACCGGGCCCCGTAACTAGTTATCATGCCAGAGTCTCGTTCGTTATCGGAATTAACCAGACAAATTGCTCCACCAACTAAGAACGGCCATGCACCACCATCCACAGAATCGAGAAAGAGCCATCAATCTGTCAATCCTTTCCGTCTCCGGGCCAGGTAAGGTTCCCCGTGTTGAGTCAAATTAAGCCGCAGGCTCCACTCCTGGTGGTGCCCTTCCGTCAAGTCCTTTAAGTTTCAGCTTTGCAACCATACTCCCCCCGTAACCCAAAGACTTTGGTTTCCCGGACGCTGCCCGGCGGGTCATGGGTATAACGCCGCCGGATCGCTAGTTGGCATCGTTTATGGTCGGAACTACGACGGTATCTGATCGTCTTCGAACCTCCGACTTTCGTTCTTGATTAATGAAAACATTCTTGGCATGGGGACGGCGTGGCAAAGTTGGTAGAGTGGCCGTGCCAGCAATCGGAGGGTTGCTGGTTACTGGGGTTCAAACCCCACCTTCTACCATCCTAGTCACGTTCGTTGTGTCCTTGGGCAAGACACTTCACCCCTTGCTCCTGATGGCTGCTGGTTAGCGCCTTGCATGGCAGCTCCCGCCATCAGTGTGTGAATGTGTGTGTGAATGGGTGAATGTGGAAATAGTGTCAAAGCGCTTTGAGTACCTTGAAGGTAGAAAAGCGCTATACAAGTATAACCCATTTATCATTTATCATTTATAATAACAGGTTGTTACCTGCACGCAAAATGTAAATTAATGATAAAAACAAAAAACAGCCCTTTGAAGGCAGCCATTACTGCAATGTGGCCCCTCGATGAAAAAAAGTTGGACACCCCTGCTTTAGACGGACATTTTTCATTGTATGTAGTTTGTAGACTTTTGTGCAACTGCTTTGTATACAACCAGGCAACAAGCAAATATGATGAAATACATCCCGGTGGATGGACGTGTATCAAACAAATCCTTTTTTTCTCCAGCAGCAGGAGCCAATTGCTCAGCGTGATGCTAATTAGCATATGGATCATTAGCATGGCAGTTGAGGCAAAAGGCAGGCAGCCATTATACACAAAGCTTGTGGCGCACAAAAGCATGTTTACGGAGCACACAAACAATTCGGATCACAGTTACTATCATGGCCAAGTATGCAAACCTCTCCTCGGCTCCAAAGCCTTGTACTCTGCAGCAACAACACCAAGTCAACATTCACTCAACACATTCAATCCAAGGTCACAGAATGATGAAACGTGACGGCCCACTTGAGTGAAGTTCATTTTGATTAGTCAAGGGAAAGAAAAGAACATGGAAGGCCACACGGTGTGTTTATAATAAAAACACAATCTACTCTCTCTCCTATTATTTCTTACTTTACAATTCATGTGAATAAAAGCTGAAGTCACATGGGTTCTAGATTGATACAGAGACAGAATTTGGTTTTAAAACACCAAACAAATATTAAAGTAGGACGGGATCATTAGATGAGTCTGCATGGGTTATTTATTGTGTGAGTCGATACTGGCTTTTTTCCAATAACAGGAGAGAATTCCACAAAATACACTTTGCATTGAGCAGCAAACACATTGACTCTTTAAACAAAGCGTTTTGATTGCAAAGTTTTTTTTAAAATATGGTCTTACATTGCTTTTCATAAGCCACCTGTTGTTTGATTCAGTTTTAGACAAATAATGTGTTTTCTTACAGGATAACCGTTATTATGTGGCCAAATAATTTGCCTAACAAACTAGTGCAATATATGTATCTGTACAGTAATCTATTTATTTACGTCTGCACCTTATTGCTCTTTTATCCTGAACTACAACGAGCTAATGCAACAAAATATCCGTCAAGACTTGGATTTTGGCGTGGTTTGTTTTCCCATGGTGCAAAGGATTTGGACCGGACATGGCGTGAAGGCAGGGGCGCTGCTAGGGATTTTGGGCCCCATGAAAATAATCTTTACAGGGCCCCCAACACAGTGTCATTATTTTTTCTGTATTATAATTTCATCATTATTAGGGGCCTCTCTGGGCCCCCCTCCATCATGGGCCCCTAGAATCCCCTTTTCGGCGCCCCTGCGTGAAGGTAAATACATGATTTAATAATAGACTATAAAAAGTATAAACAAAAGGCGTGCACAAGGCGGGGAACAAACTTGGCTAATAAAACAAAACTAGCACAAAGGCAGAACTGTGGAAAAAAAGGAACAAACAAAAGGCGCTCACAGCGGAGGTACAAAACAGTGGCTTGAATAAACAAAAAAACGTACGTGGCAAGAAAAGAGCAGCATGAACTATGACCTGGACAGAGTAAGCAGCGTGTGAATGTGATGTCACCAGGCCGACAAACAGAAAATGACAGGCTTAAATAGTCATGTGGTGATTGAAAACAGGTGCGTGAGTTCAAAAGAATCAGGTGCGTGAGTCGTGAGGATAGGTGAACTGATTGGTAGTCATGGAAACAAAACAGGGAGTGAAAAATCAGGAACTGACAGAGTGCAAAAACCAAACAGAACATAGTCAAACTAAACATGATCACCAAGACATGACAATATCATTCTAACTGTACTATAATTTTCAAATTTGAATGGCAATAAAAGGAAGTCTAAGTATAAGTCTAAGTCTCTTGGCGAAACAGCTCAATTGTTGTTTCATCTGACATCACATGGACAAAGATAAGACCTTCTGGAGGAAAGTTCTGTGGTCAGATGAAACATAAATGGAGCTGTTTGGCCACAATACCCAGCAATATGTTTAGAGGAGAAAATGTGAGGCCTTTAATCCAAGGAACACCATCCCTACCGTCAAACATGGTGGTGGTAGTATTATGCTCTGGGCCTGTTTTGCTGCCAATGGAACTGGTGCTTTAAATGGGACAATGAAAAAGGAGGATTACCTCCAAATTCTTCAGGGCAACCTAAAATCATCAGCCCGGAGGTTGGGTCTTGGGTGCAGTTGGGTGTTCCAATAGGACAATGACCCCAAACACACATCAAAAGTGGTAAAGGAATGGCTAAATCAGGCTAGAATTAAGGTTTTAGAATGGCCTTCCCAAAGTCCTGACATAAATGTGTGGACAATGCTGAAGAAACAAGTCCATGTCAGAAAACCAACACATTTACCTGAACTGCACCAATTTTGTCAAGAGGAGTGGTCAAAAATTCAACCAGAAGCTTGTGGATGGCTACCAAAAGCGCCTTATTGCAGTGAAACTTGCCAAGGGACATGTAAGCAAATATTAACATAGCTGTATGTATACTTTTGACCCAGCAGATTTGGTCACATTTTCAGTAGACCCATAATAAATTCATAAAAGAACCAAACTTCATGAATGTTTTTTTGTGACCAACAAGTATGTGCTCTAATCAGTCCATCACAAAAAACTAAGAGTAAAATAAGAGTAAGTGTATGTACACTTTTGATCGCGACTGTATATATTTTTTTGACACACAGACAAATTAAAACACACACAAGTGGATCTGATTACACACATATTAGTACACAGACGTTTGCAAATAATTTTGCTACAATAATACTACCATACTTGTCATTCATTATTTGACATTTTATATGCAAAATTGTGCCCTCCACGCAGAATATACACAGACTTGTGATCTGTTTAGAGGGCCATGAAAACCACACATTTTTTTTGTATTCATTAAATAAATATAGAAATTATATTTTTATGTGTTTAAAAAAAAAAAAAGAGGAACCTGTATTACATTTTTTTTCATTTATTTACACAGTGTGTATATCTTTTTCAAAAGATATACACACTTTTCCAAACACCACATTAAATGTTCCTTAATTCCTAGATTATTTGCAAAATGACACACTTGGGTCAAAACATATACCCATTCATCAAAATAAAGCAAGCATTTGTAAAAATGCCGATTTATTGTCATCTCACTCACACAGACTTCAAATGATAAGACACTATTTGAGTGAGTTACCTAGAACATTGATAAATACAAAACACATTTGTTAAAACAACCTATTTTACGATAAGAAATCACATTTTTGGAGCATTTTGCCCGAACATGATTACTGTAACTTGACAAAATATACTGGCAAATCCATAGCGATTATCATTGTTTACTTTGAAGTGGGCCTATGGACCTAAAGAAAAAGTAAAAATATCCTGTAATATTTTCAAGAAGTGCTCAACAATGATGCTGCCAGAAAATAATCATTTACCACAGTCAGGTAAAGTAACATATCGTAATAGTCAACAATGACATGCAGTACAAATTAAAATCGGAGACATATAAAAAGGTTTGAAAAAAAATCTGGATAAAAATAAAAATTACAGCATAGAGCACAGGTGTCCAACTCAAGGCCCGGGGGCCAGATCAATTTGTGTGGCCCCCGAAAGTACGGTGTTAGCAAATACGGTGTTAGCTTTCATTGCTATGCTGATGACACCCAACTCTACATGCCCCTAAAGCTGACCAACACGCCGGATTGTAGTCAGCTGGAGGCGTGTCTTAATGAAATTAAACAATGGATGTCCGCTAACTTCTTGCAACTCAACGCCAAGAAAACGGAAATGCTGATTATCGGTCCTGCTAAACACCGACATTTATTTAATAATACCACCTTAACATTTGACAACCAAACAATTACACAAGGCGAATCAGTAAAGAATCTGGGTATTATCTTCGACCCAACTCTCTCGTTTGAATCACACATTAAGAGTGTTACTAAAACGGCCTTCTTCCATCTCCGTAATATCGCTAAAATTCGTTCTATTTTATCCACTAGCGACGCTGAGATCATTATTCATGCGTTCGTTACGTCTCGTCTCGACTACTGTAACGTATTATTTTCGGGTCTCCCTATGTCTAGCATAAAAAAATTACAGTTGGTACAAAATGCGGCTGCTAGACTTTTGACAAGAACAAGAAAGTTTGATCATATTACGCCTATACTGGCTCACCTGCACTGGCTTCCTGTGCACTTAAGAAGTGACTTTAAGGTTTTACTACTTACGTATAAAATACTACACGGTCTAGCTCCGTCCTATCTTGTCGATTGCATTGTACCATATGTCCCGGCAAGAAATCTGCGTTCAAAGAACTCCGGCTTATTAGTGATTCCCAGAGCCCAAAAAAAGTCTGCGGGCTATAGAGCGTTTTCTATTCGGGCTCCAGTACTATGGAATGCCCTCCCGGTAACAATTAGAGATGCTACCTCAGTAGAAGCATTTAAGTCCCATCTTAAAACTCATTTGTATACTCTAGCCTTTAAATAGCCCCCCTGTTAGACCAGTTGATCTGCCGTTTCTTTTCTTTTCTCCTCTGCTCCCCTTTTCCATGAGGGGGGGGGGGGGGCACAGGTCAGGTGGCCATGGATGAAGTGCTGGCTGTCCAGAGTCGGGACCCGGGGTGGACCGCTCGCCTGTGCATTGGCTGGGAACATCTCTACGCTGCTGACCCGTCTCCGCTCGGGATGGTGTCCTGCTGGCCCCACTATGGACTGGACTCTTACTATTATGTTGGATCCACTATGGACTGGACTCTCACAATATTATGTCAGACCCACTCGACATCCATTGCTTTCGGTCTCCCCTAGAGGGGGGGGGTTACCCACATATGCGGTCCTCTCCAAGGTTTCTCATAGTCATTCACATCGACGTCCCACTGGGGTGAGTTTTTCCTTGCCCGTATGTGGGCTCTGTACCGAGGATGTCGTTGTGGCTTGTGCAGCCCTTTGAGACACTTGTGATTTAGGGCTATATAAATAAAGATTGATTGATTAAAGATTGATTGAAAGAGTGGAAATAATATGTGTAAGTAAAGTATGTTATTTTTTCTAAATACATGTATTACAAAAATAAATGTACTGTGTACAATTACATATATTTACACTTTAATCATCTCTAATAATAAAACAAAATATATCACCATACATTTCAAAACAATGTTAATGTTCAAATATAGATAAATGCTTAAATATCTGCTTTACTTATGATTTCAAAGCAGGTAATCAAACAAACTGTTCATGTAAAAATTTAACAGTAAACATTTTTTACAGTAAAATCCACTTTCAATATAGAGTAATACACTATAAAACACAACAACCGTAGATTTTAAAGTATAAAAAACTTGCATGAATTAAAAAAACAAAAAAACAGTGGTACAGTTTTTCCATTCCATTCAATTTAATTCCATGTATTTTTTCATTTTATATGCTGTAAAAAAAACTTGCAAATATTAATGTAAAATTGTGGCGACAGAGCTGCCAGTTTTATACAGTACAATCTACAGATTTCGTTTTGTACAGCGTACATATAAAAAGACATAATAATCAAATACATAGACCATTATACACATGATTTATATATATACACATTTATATACATACTGCTTATTATTCAGTGTTAAAATCGGCCCTCTGAGGGCAACCATAACTGCAATGTGGCCCTCAATGAAAATGAGTCTGACATGCCTGGCATAGAGTATAGGCTTCATGTGCAGACTTAGGCAACAGCAACTCTATGAAAGAACATACTCAAAAGCCTCAGTTACTGATTCTGATCATCACCTGCCCGTCTAGCTGCATCCGGCCATAGTATCTCTTCCACATCACATGTGCAAGATGGGAATGTGTGTGTAAAGCATTGTGTGTAATATTTCGCAAAAACTGTGAAGCATAGTCAATGCCTAATATTAGGCACATCTGCACAGTGGTTTTGTTTACTGTGTGTAGACTTATGTTAACTGTGTGAACATTTAACATTTAGTGTGTAAGCCAGGGGTGTCAAACTCATTCTAGATGGGGGGCCACATGGAAACAAATCTACTCCCAAGTGGGCTGGACTGGTAAAATCGCGGCACGATAACTTAAAAATAAAGACAACTTCGGATTGTTTTCTTTGTTTAAAAATAGAACAAGCACATTCTGAAATTGTACAAATCATAATGTTGTAGTTTTTTTTTTTACAAACCCTGTTTCCATATGAGTTGGGAAATTGTGTTAGATATAAATATAAACGGAATACAATAATTTGCAAATCCTTTTCAACCCATATTCAATTGAATGCACTACAAAGACAAGATATTTGATGTTCAAACTCATAAACTTTTTTTTTTTTTTTTGCAAATAATAATTCACTTAGAATTTCATGGCTGCAACACGTGCCAAAGTAGTTGGGAAAGGGCATGTTCACCACTGTGTTACATGGCCTTTCCTTTTAACAACACTCAGTAAACGTCTGGGAACTGAGAAGACACATTTTTTAAGCTTCTCAGGTGGAATTATTTCCCATTCTTGCTTGATGTACAGCTTAAGTTGTTCAACAGTCCGGGGGTCTCCGTTGTGGTATTTTAGGCTTCATAATGTGCCACACATTTTCAATGGGAGACAGGTCTGGACTACAGGCAGGCCAGTCTAGTACCCGCACTCTTTTACTATGAAGCCACGTTGATGTAACACGTGGCTTGGCATTGTCTTGCTGAAATAAGCAGGGGCATCCATGGTAACGTTGCTTGGATTGCAACATATGTTGCTCAAAAACCTGTATACCATCACAGATGCTGGTTTTTCAACTTTGCGCCTATAACAATCCGGATGGTTCTTTTCCTCTTTGGTCCGGAGGACACGACGTCCACAGTTTCCAAAAACAATTTGAAATGTGGACTCGTCAGACCACAGAACACTTTTCCACTTTGAATCAGTCCATCTTAGATGAGCTCAGGCCCAGCGAAGCCGACGGCGTTTCTGGGTGTTGTCGATAAACGGTTTTCGCCTTGCATAGGAGAGTTTTAACTTGCACTTACAGATGTAGCGACCAACTGTAGTTAGTGACAGTGGGTTTCTGAAGTGTTCCTGAGCCCATGTGGTGATATCCTTTACACACTGATGTCGCTTGTTGATGCAGTACAGCCTGAGGGATCGAAGGTCACGGGCTTAGCTGCTTACGTGCAGTGATTTCTCCAGATTCTCTGAACCCTTTGATGATGTTACGGACCGTAGATGGTGAAATCCCTAAATTCCTTGCAATAGCTGGTTGAGAAAGGTTTTTCTTAAACTGTTCAACAATTTGCTCACGCATTTGTTGACAAAGTGGTGACCCTCACCCCATCCTTGTTTGTGAATGACTGAGCATTTCATGGAATCTACTTTTATACCCAATCATGGCACCCACCTGTTCCCAATTTGCCTGTACACCTGTGGGATGTTCTAAATAAGTGTTTGATGAGCATTCCTCAACTTTATCAGTATTTATTGCCACCTTTCCCAACTTCTTTGTCACGTGTTGCTGGCATCAAATTCTAAAGTTAATGATTATTTGCAAAAAAAAAATGTTTCAGTTTGAACATCAAATATGTTGTCTTTGTAGCATATTCAACTGAATATGGGTTGAAAATGATTTGCAAATCATTGTATTCCGTTTATATTTATATTTAAAACAATTTCCCAACTCAAATAGTACGGGGTTTGTACAATTACCTGTTTAGGTTAATAGTATATCTGCTTTATTTGTCATTATTTATTTTTTTCTGAATAAATTATGTGATAATGTAATAATATACAACATAAAGTAGCAAGAAACACATCAATAATGAATAAAGCAAAACATGTTCTGGATAAAAAAATCACTTCATATTCTCTACTGCTCACTAGTGTTACCATATCTGAGTTATTGTGCAGAAATATGGGGAAATAACTACAAATGTGCGCTTCATTCACAAACTGTGTTACAAAAAAGATCAATTAGAATAATACATAATGTTGGATAAAGAGAACATTGAAAAAACACTTCATGTATTAAATCACAACTTTTGAAATTCAACGATTTGGTGCATTTGAAAACAGCTAAAATGATGTACAACGCAAACTATAACCTGCTACCCAAGAATGTACAACAATTCTTCTCAACAGAAGAGGAGAAATATAACCTTACAGGAAAATCTAATTTAAAACATGTGTATGCGCATACAACACTTAAAACCTTTAGTATATCAGTATGTGGAATTAAATTATGGAACGGATTAACCAGAGAAATGAAACAAAGCACCAGTATGATTCAGTTTAAGAGACAAAAGTGTTCACAAAGTACACAGAACAAGAATTATGATAAACATCTTAAACCCTTTTTTATTGAGACAAAGATTATTTATGTATTTAATATTTGTATGCTTACTATGGTATATTATTTATTTATTATTTATTTGTTCACTGTTTTGTTACAGAGAACAAGGAAATTGGATAAAATTGCTATGGTATGAAAAGGGGTAGGATTAAATACGCTCTGCATCTTCCTACTCCTTTTCGGACGTGCTGTAATGAAACCATTGGAAATGTGTGATGCAATACATTGTATCGTGTGCATGTTCAATATAAACTGAAACTAAACTGAAGTGAACTCAGTCAACTCATTGGTGTTAATTTTCAATCTATCAAGATAAAAAAAATGATATTAAAATCAAATTACAGGATGTTATTTGTGTAGTTTGATCATTTTCCTCGACTAATGTACTAACATCATGTGGTTTATTTTGTACATATGCAGTATTCTACAAAGATACAAATAATTGCTATTGCGACATCCAGTGGACACATTTAGAACTGCCGTTTCTTTCGTTCACAAATTTCAGGGTAATTTTTATACTGAGCAAACTCATCCTGAGGCATACTTGCCAACCTTGAGACCTCCGATTTCGGGAGGTGGGGGTTGGGGGGTGGGGGCATGGTCGGGGTTGGGGCGGGGCGTGGTTAAGAGGGGAGGAGTATATTGACAGCTAGAATTCACCAAGTCAAGTATTTCATACATATACACATATATATATATATATATATATACATATACACATATAAATATATATATATATATATATATATACATATATATATACACATATATATATATATATATATATATATATATATATATATATATATATATATATATATATATATACATATATACATATATATATATATATATATATATATATATATATATATATATATATATACATCCTGAAAATATGCAAACAAAACTGTGTTTAGATAATTGATACCTTCAAACTTGCATAAATAAATATTAAGGAATATAACATAACTTGGCTTCTGAGAGTTTCAAAATGTAATGAATAAAATGCTAAAGTTGTTGATAAACAAGCAATTATTTTAATAATTAAATATGATCATTTTAAATGAATTATTATGATAATTTAAAATCAATTATTTCAAATATGTTTATCTTGATGTATAATTCTATGGCTGGATGTAATAAGGAGTCAGGAAAAAATACAAATAAAAATACAATTAATTTTGATGTTTTTAGCAAAATATAGTAAAAATGTATTTATTTATTTATTGCTTTTAATTAATAAATACATTTATTTTTAGGTAAGATAAACATAATAATACAATTTATCTCTAGTCTGGATGATTTAGTTCTAGTCACCCTGTTGTCCTCCCGTCATGAAAAAAGGCTGTCCTCACTCGGGTCCGCATGGAGCTGGAGGGGGCGTGGCTTCCAGCTCCGGCTGAAAATCGGGAGATTTTCGGGAGAATATTTGTCCCGGGAGGTTTTCGGGAGAGGCGCTGAATTTCGGGAGTCTCCCGGAAAATTCGGGAGGGTTGGCAAGTATGTCCTGAGGGCTGGATAAAACCTGTCCGCCGGCCTGATCCAGCCCCCCGGGGCATATGTTTGACACCCCTGGTGTAAGCAAAATTGGAAAAAACTAACATTGATTAGAGTACATGCATTTCAAGTTTAGAAATATAAGTCAGTCCTGAACCTCGCGGTACATCACTGTCTTATAGCCCTTTTTTTTTTTTTAACATCTGAATGGTTGATAGTTTTCAATGATTGATTGAATGACTTACTGTAAGTACAGTCACTTACCAGTTTACGTTGGCACCAGGTGCAGACACCACATAGAGCAACTAGCCAAAGGGCACATACTAAGAATGCCAAAGACACCAGGAATACACTGAGCGACACTGAACCTGAGGGGGGAGGGACAGAAGAAGGAAGACACACAGAGACAAGAATATTAGTTGAGGCTCACAGTTGAAACATCCTGGGTTTTGTGTGACAACGCTCCCCATTTTTAGTTGCGATTGGGAGCAAATGCGTGTGATGATCTGGCCTTGTTTCCGCACGCATTCATCATTCTCCCGCAGTTGTTATCAGCGAGACAGACAAGTGTTAAAAAGCGACGCAACCGTTTCATGCTGGTGCTCGCAGTGTATAAATAGAGGATGTGCACTCGTCAGGAAGAGATCATATCAAGGACCACAAGCCATGCAATTACGAGCATCCGTTCTCTTTCGCAGCTATCTTGTAAAATCCTTCAGCAACTTTGTTCCCAACTTGATGTATGAAACTTCTTCCTCGGCCCACGACTTTCTTTCAATTACAGACACTCGACGCTGCCAATCAAATGTTTGTCGCTATGTCGGCGACATGATGGAATGCGCATAGCAGCCTGGCACTAAAATAATGTCTGCAAACAATGAGCCCACCAGTGCCAAATTCTCTTCTCTACAGTCTTTCCACCTGCAAAATTAATCAAACCACTAAGTCACTCCTTTATCCCCATTTCTTTTTTTTATCGCTCACTTGAGAGCACATTGCAAATAATAATAAAAAAGGCATTTCAGTGGACGGAATCACAATTTTCTTTAAATATTCTATACAGTTGAAAGAAGTTTTCTTTTACTCAACATGTGCATGCATGTCATTCATTTGGGGGTCATTAATAATGTATTTGTTCTTTTTTATGAGTGAGTATAAAACAGACATCTTTACAGATTTAAAAAACAAGAGTTAAGTGCATATGTTGGGATTCTCTCTAAACATAAGATTTATAAGCTCAAATATATACATCATTATATACACGTTGTCGACATGACCCCAAAATGCAGAGATAGTAGGCGATGTGCAGGTGAGAAAACCCTTTTATCAGGGACAATGTTGTCATGACATTGTTTTCCCGAGATGCAATAAAAGTTGGAGCGGACATGGCGTGAAGGTAAGGACATATTTATTTTTACTATAACAAAAAGAACAAACTAAAGGCGCGCACAAGGCGGAGGTACAAACTTGACTATAAAACAAAAACTTACACTTAACATAGACTAGGGACATGAAACAAAAGAACTGCTAAACGTGACATGAATAAACAAAAATTTACTTGGAACAAGCATGGAAATGATCATGGAACAATGGCATGGAATCAACGCATGAGTGACAAGGGTAACAGCAGATGATGTCGCGAGGCCGACCAACAGAAAAAGACAGGCTTAAATAACAGTGACATGATTGGTGACAGGTGTGTGAGTCCAAACGTGGAACAGGTGAAACTAATGGGTAACCATGGAAACATAACAAGGGAGTGAACAACCAGGAACTAAAAAGCGTCCAAAAAACAAACAGCATATGGCCAAACAAAAACATGATTAACACAGACATGACAAATGTTAGGTAAAATAAGGACAAGGACACAGGACAACCATGAAAAAAATGAAGCTTTGGGCCTGACACTTAACCCACCCTTGTACCAGTGCCACCCAAACTGGTCTCAATGTAGCTTGAATGTAGATAATGTGTTTCTCAATTTAAAGCGCATTGAGTCACTAGTGAAAAACCACTACGTAAATATATTCCGAATTTTCCGGACCATAGGGCGCACCGCCGATGAATGGTCTATTTTTGATCTTTTTTTCATATTAGGCGCATCGGATTATAGAGCGCATTAAAGGAGTCATATTATTTTTTTTTTTTTCTAAATGGAAAACACTTCCTATGGTCTACATAACATGTAATGGTGGTTCTTTGGTCAAAATGTTGCATAAGATGATGTTTTACAGATCATCTTCAAGCCACTTTCTGACAGTCGCTTCAGGATGCGCCGTTTTGTGGGCGGTCTTATTTACGTGGCTCACCTTCGGCAGCGTCTTCTCCCTGTCATCTTTGTTGTAGCGGTGTAGGGTGCAAGGACGGGAGTGGAAGAAGTGTCAAAAGATGGCGCTAACTGTTTTAATGACATTCAGAATTTACTTAAATCAATAACAGAGGAAATGTATGCCGTGAAAAACCGTCCAACCTGAACTCTTATAAGTAAAGTTCCTTGGGTAAATAATGTAAACTCACTACACCGGTATGTTTTAGCACTGGCGAGTTTACTGACATGTATAATAAGTAAGAACTTTACACTACTTTATATTAGAAATGGCAACAGCGAAGGATGAATGTCACATAACAAGAAGATAGAGCAAAAGAAGAAGCTTATCGACTACGGAGTCATCAAGGACTAAAAGGCGGATGCGGACAATTTTTCAGGATTCATGCAGATCCCAAATACAGATCAGCAGGTATCAGAAGCTAAGAAAAGTTGCTTTTGCATAATATTGCGGAACAAAACACCAGACAATGTCTTACCTTATACACACACCATAAGAATACTCGTATGTTTAATGCGGTGAAATCCTTCAAGCGGTGCGGCTTCATAGCTTACCAAAGTCGTACTAAAACATGTTAAATGATTTTTGTGCGCTGTGTGTAATGTTCTATATTTTCAATGGAACATTTGTAAATGTGAGTGTGAATGTTGTCTGGCTATCTGTGTTGGCCCTGTGATGAGGTGGCGACTTGTCTAGGGTGTACCCCGCCTACCCCCCGAATGCAGCTGAGATAGGCTCCAGCACCCCACGCGACCCCAAAAAAGACGAGCAGTAGAAAATGGATGGGTGGGTGGACATTTAAAATGTTGGTGTTGTTTACCTGAGACCCATCATAGTGCAGTCTACACATAGCTCTTGTGTTTGACTGCCATCCACAGGTCACACTTATCATTACACCATGTACCAAATAAAATAGCTTCAAGGTGGGTAAGCTCAACCAAAATTATTCCTTACATTAGGTGCACCGGGTTATAAGGCGCACTGTCGAGTTTTGAGAAAAAAAAAAGATTTTAAGTGCGCCTTATAGTCCGGAAAATACGGTACTCCACTTCACTTCACTCACTAATATGCAGATTGCAAAAATGGACCATACTGGAACTGACGATACTGCATAAGAAACACAAAAGAAGAACACTGGACAAGAAATATTTACTAGTGAGAACTTATCATGTTAATATCTATTAATTGATTAGAGTCATATTAAGTGTGTTATGTTGCAGCACGGTGAAACAGGGGTTAGTGCATGTGCCTGACAATACGAAGGTCCTCAGTAGACCTGAGTTCAATCCCAGGCTCGGGATATTTCTGTGTGGAGTTTGCATGTTCTCCCCATGACTGCGTGGGTTCCCTCCGGGTACTCCGGCTTCCTCCCACCTCCAAAGACATGCACCTGGGGATAGGTTGATTGGCAACACTAAATTGGCCCTAGTGTGTGAATGTGAGTGTGAATGTTGTCTGTCTATCTGTGTTGGCCCTGTGATGAGGTGGCGACTTGTCCAGGGTGTACCCCGCCTTCCGCCCGAATGCAGCTGAGATAGGCTCAAGAACCCCCCACAACCCCGAAAGGGACACGCGTTAATCTAATTTTTGATCGCTAACGTTACTGTCTCTGTATGCCTGCAAGCAGTGACGAGCCGTGCGTTTCCCACCTAGGCCTTCAGTGATGTCTGACTTCAATGATTACCTCTCAAAATACCATCATTTATGTCACCACATGACCATTGCTGGATAAATACTATACAGAAACACATTTACGCACTACTGGATATTGAACACATCAACAGATTTTCTGGCGCATTGACAAATCAATAAACCCGCAATTAAAACATATCTTATATGGTACTGTCAAAATTAAAATTGCAAAAAACATACTAAACGTGAAAAAATAAAGAAATAAAATATTTGAACTCACAATTTGTAGCGGCCATTCGACGCCTTATAACCCTCGTAATCGGTTGATTCCTGTGGAAATGGCGAGAATTTCCCCATTGCATCACCGACATCGTCTCACAAGATGTCGTTTCTCTTTAAATATCCTTCTTAAAAAATGGCCTTGCAAATATGTATCTGCCACCTAATCAATGTTTTGTTTTCCTTCTTTGTGGGTCAACACTTACTGCTTCCTGCTAAATTGCAACTTGTGATTGGATACCCAATTTGGAATGACAAGTGAGTATCCACGGTCTAGCTCCATCTTATCTTGCTGATTGTATTGTACCATATGCCCCCCCCCCCACACCTCAATCCCGCCCCACCGCAACCCCGCCCACCTCAACCTCCTCATGCTCTCTCAGGGAGAGCATGTCCCAAATTCCAAGCTGCTGTTTTGAGGCATGTTAAAAAAATAATGCACTTTATGACTTCAATAATAAATATGGCAGTGCCATGTTGGCATTTATTTCCATAACTTGAGTTGATTTATTTTGGAAAACCTTGTTACATTGTTTAATGCATCCAGCGGGGAATCACAACAAAATTAGGCATAATAATGTGTTGATTTTACGACTGTATATATCCGTATCGGTTGATATCGGAATCGGTAATTAAGAGTTGGACAATATCGAAATATCGGATATCGGCAAAAAAGCCATTATCGGACATCTCTAAAAATAACAGAATATGTTACTGCATACGTCAGCAGCTAAACTAGAAGCCTTCTTTAACATCTTCTTTAACAGTTTAGTTGAATAGTTTATGATTTATTCCACACTGAATCTGTGAAATCTAACACGATGACTACTAAGAGAGTCTCAGACAAGCAATGAATACAGTTTTTAATGAATACAGTTTTTAATGAATACAGTTTTTAAAGTTTCGATCAGAAAAAAAACTAACCTTCCAAGTCGATTATCTGTGTTAATGTGGTATCTCAATTTGATTGTGAAACTACAATCACTTGAGTACATGATGGTAATTAACATTCAAGTCTAGGGTTTTTTTCTACTCCCTTTTACTTTGGGAGCAAAAGCTCTCGAGTTAAATACCTTCTGCACTTTTCAAAGTTAAAACCTTGATTCATTTCATTGTTTGCTGGCAATGTATCGCTTACAGACTGAGGCTGTTCAAAGTACCCTTCAACTGACAGGAAGACGCTCATCTGGAAATAAAACATTTTTTCTTTTCCAAATTAACACAAAGCAGTATGGTGAGGATCATGTCATTAATGTACAATTTTTTGGCTTTCCCCAAATCTTTGATTTAGACCATCCCATTTGTAAGCACCCAGATGTTGGGCGTATCAGGTTGCAGCTTGACACCTTTTGTCTGATGCTGCGTTTGCCAACCTCCTCCTTCTCAAGCCAAATCAGGGTTCCATCCATCCATCCATTTTCTACCACTTGTCCCTTTCGGGGTCGCGGGGGGTGCTGGAGCCTATCTCAGCTGCATTCGGGCGGAAGGCGGGGTACACCCTGGACAAGTCGCCACCTCATCGCAGGACCGACAGATCAGGGTTTACCATTCCAAACCATTACTTGACAAACTGAAAGGAACGGTCTTAAAATATTTGGCTTTTGGTGAAATTTCAGGATGAAGCTAAAATGCAATGTGAACTTAATTTGACCATCTATGAACTTTTCAATGTAAATAAAAAGTGCCAGACTTTCGTGTGATTCTCCGTCCCACTCCCTCACATTGCTCTAGTCTACAACAGGGGTGTCCAAACGTTTAGACTGGGGGGCCACATTGGGCTCCAAAACTTTGACCCAGGGCCAAAAGCCAACTGCATACAAAGTAACTCATATATATATATATATATATATATATATATATATATATATATATATATATATATATACATATATATATATATATATATATATATATATAGTATATGACAAACTTTAATGATCCACAAGGGAATTTGTTCCACACAGTAGCTCAGTTGCAAAGGCTGGCAAGGATAATACACACAAGGGCACAAAAAGAGGGCGAAAACAAAAGGTATAAAGTCGACTAAAAATGTACCATAGTAGCAATATAAAATATAACATATACATGTGTAATATTTACGTATTATATATACAGTATATCATATATACTGATATATTATATTATCATATAGTATATTCAACATATAACAAATCCCAATTACCATGTACAATGTTACAGTATTTATACCAGCTGCAGCAAAAAAGGCAGCATAAAATAAAAAAATAAAAATAAATAAATAAATATATATATATATATACGGTATATATATATATATAGTCGCGATTAAAAGTTTACATACACTTGTAAAGAACATAATGTCATGGCTGTCTTGAGTTTCCAATAATTTCTACAACTCTTATTTTTTTTTGATAGAGTGATTGGAGCACGTATCTGCTGGTCACAAAAAACATTCCTGAAGTTTGGTTCTTTTATGAATTTATTATGGGTCTACTGAAAATGTGACCAAATCTGCTGGGTCAAAAGTATACATACAGGAATTGTTAATATTTGGTTACCTGTCCCTTGGCAAGTTTCACTGCAATAAGGCGCTTTTGGTAGCCATCCACAAGCTTCTGGCAAGCTTCGGGTTGAATATTTTACCACTCCTCTTGACAGAATTGGTGCAGTTCAGCTAAATGTGTTGGTTTTCTGACATGGACTTGTTTCTTCAGCATTGTCCACACGTTTAAGTCAGGAGTTTGGGAAGGCCATTCTAAAACCTTAATTCTAGCCTGATTTAGCCATTCCTTTACCACTTTTGACGTGTGTTTGGGGTCATTGACCTGTTGGAACATCGAACTGCGCCCAGGACTCAACCTACGGGCTGATGATTTGAGGTTGTCCTGAAGAATTTGGAGGTAATCCTTTTTTTTCATTGTCCCATATAAAGCACCAGTTCCATTGGCATCAAAACAGGCTAAATGGCTAAATCAGGTTAGAATTAAGGTTTTAGAATGGCCTTCCCAAAGTCCTGACTTAAACGTGTGGATAATGCTGAAGAAACAAGTCCACAGAGGTGGGTAGAGTAGCCAGAAATTGTACTCAAGTAAGAGTACTGTTACTTTAGAGATTTATTACTCAAGTAAAAGTAAGGAGTAGTCACCCAAATATTTACTTGAGTAAAAGTAAAAAGTATGTTGTGAAAAAACTACTCAAGTACTGAGTAACTGATGAGTAACATACACACTCATATCATATATATATATATATATATATATATACACATACATACATACATACATATACATTGATATATACAGTATATAATTTATAAGTATTTATTTTGCTGTTTTTGTTTACATGTTAAAGGTGTTTTAATGAATATACATGCATGTTTAACATATATAGATTCCTTTCTTTAATGAAGACTAGAATATAAGTTGGTGTATTACCTGATTCTGATGACTTGCATTGATTGTAATCAGACAGTCGTGATGATAACGTCCACGTTTTCAAATGGAGGAGAAGAAAAGTTCCTCCTTTCTGTCCAATACCACATGAAAGTGGTGGGTTTTTGGCATCCTATTTGTCCAGCTTCCATATTCGTTTTAATACACTTTGCAAGAAATATATTGGCGTCAAACTCCGTAGCTTGCTAGCTTGTTTGCGCTGGCTTTCGGAGACTCTTGTTTTGAAAGCATAGGCGCGATGGCGCGGCACTTTTATTGTGAAGACAGGAACGTCCTCATGTGCGGTCAGTCTTGAGGCTTTTGACGGTACGGTTGAAATAAAACAAGTATCTTTTTTCCCTCACACTTTTGATTGATTGATTGGAACTTTTATTAGTAGATTGCACAGTACAGTACATATTCCGTACAATTGACCACTAAATGGTAACACCCCAATAAGTTTTTCAACTTGTTTAAGTCAGGTCATGTGACCACCTGGCTCTGTTTGATTGGTCCAACGTCACCAGTGACTGCATCTGATTGGTGGAACGAAGTGAAACGTCACCAGTAAGGCAGGCACTATGAAGGTCTGTCTGACAGACCAAAACAAACAAAGCGTGCATTAACAGATCGATAAAAATTAGTAGCGAGTAGCGAGCTGAATGTAGATAAAAGTAGCGGAGTAAAAGTAGCGTTTCTTCTCTATAAATATACTCAAGTAAAAGTAAAAGTATGTTGCATTAAAACTACTCTTAGAAGTACAATTTATCCCAAAAGTTACTCAAGTAGATGTAACGGAGTAAATGTAGCGCGTTACTACCCACCTCTGCAAGTCCATGTCAGAAAACCAACAAATTTAGCTGAACTGCACCAATTCTGTCAAGAGGAGTGGTCAAAAATTCAACCAGAAGCTTGTGGATGGCTACCAAAAGTGAAACTTGCCAAGGGACATGTAACCAAATATTAACATTGCTGTATGTATACTTTTGACCCAGCAGATGTGGTCACATTTTCAGTAGACCCATAATAAAATAATAAAAGAACCAAACTTCATGAATGTTTTTTGTGACCAACAAGTATGTGCTCCAATCACTCCTATCACAAAAAATAGGAGTTGTAGAAATTATTGGAAACGCAAGACAGCCATGACATTATGTTCTTTACAAGTGTATGTAAACTTTTGACCACGACTGCATATATATATATATACATACACACACATACACACACATACATATATAATATAATATATATATAATATAATATATATATATATATATATATATATATATATATACACAAAACACATATACATATGACTAATAATTATTATAATTAAAATTTTACCCTTACCCTGTTTACTTCTGTAACGACCTCCTTAAAGTTGTTTGACCAATCAGTGATATCAAGCAGCTAAAACGGGCCAAACATGGATATGTGTGGAGAGAGCGTTTTGCATTTTGTTATTCAGATCGGACATTTTTTTATAATATCCACAAAGTTCAATGAGCAAGATCTGTTATGTGTGACCATGTTTGTTGACTTTTTGTGCTAGTTGAACTTGTTTTTCTGAACCGTGACTAGGAAAGTTGTTTGGATTGGGTCATATAAGTAAATGATGTGCTAACCACTTCATTTTATGCACAAATAAGCCATAAGACCAGCGACTAATTGTATTTTATAAGAAAACATTGCACAAGGACAAATTGCTTATTTGACTCGGGCCGTCTCTCAGGCCAAAATGAAAATGCCGGTGAGCCGTAGTTCGAACACCCCTGCTCTACAGCATTCAAGCTTTAACCCATTTATGTGTGCCATCGCTTCATAACACAGTGTTTTATTTAGGGAGGGGTACAAAATTTAATACTTTTAGAGGTACCCACGGAAGTCCGCCGGTACTGCTGATTATCGATTTGAAATAAAATAAAACAGTGCCATATTTCGATAACTTTGTAGCACTTGACATCACGTGCGGTGGCAGCCTATGGCACCGGCTCAAACACTTGGCCGGGAAACAACAGTCAAGCACTAAGAGCGGACTTACCTTCTAGGTAATTTTCTATGCCAACAAAGCAAGAAGAAGGCGCTTGGAATTACAGTAAAGCTTCACTTTTATAAAATCCGCGAGCTCGATGCTAATGTACATAAGATTTTCCATTGACAAGCTAACAACGAGCATTAGCTATTTTATGTGGAGGTTTCAACACCTCCAAATTTGCTAATCAAAACTACAACTAAGAAGCAGGTTACAGTTAAACAAATGGTGTGTCATAAATACAATACTTACACAACTAACTGCATGCAAAGTGTTTTATTTAATACAGTACAACACAGTTCAGTACTGGCAAATGATACTTAGAAGTGTAAGAAAACCAGATTAATTATTAATACATTTAAACACATTAAAGTACCAAACATTGGTACCTTAATCGATTCAGGTACCCATTCCTGCGGTGCCAGCTTACAGACAGTCGCTGATGTTATCGTTCTTTATTTCGTGGTGGCTATCTTTAACAGATGGTGGGAATCACGTCCATTAATGCACCCATTCAAACCTTCTATTGAGATGTAAAAGTAGTATTTATTGTCAAGGTTCCACTGCTCTTAAAGAGAAACAAGGTGAGTCCATCCTATATGTGATTACCCATAAAGCATACAGTATCGTCCTCTTGTATTTGTTCTGCAGGACTACAGTACCATACTACCTTTTGTACAAATATATTTAGTGCCTCTCTATCATCATTTGCATCAGTTTTTATTGCAAATGCAGTATTATAAATACAAACATAGGTCTGTAATAAAGTCAGCCAACTGAATCAGTATTACCAAGCAATAAAAATGATGATGTTTGTTTCCTGAAGTGTGTTATCAGTATCAGTGGAGGAGAGAGAAGCCAGCAACCCTGAAGAAGAATCCAATTGCGAGATCGCTTTCATTCTTTCAGTCCTTGACGGAAGTCGACTGAAAGCTTTTTGTTATTCATCTCTTTTCTGCAGAGTGCAGAAGCAAAACCCCACAAGAGCCAGCTGCTGCACTAAAAATCCGTCTGACAGCTTTTAACATCGCTTCAGTGCAAGACCCTTGCCAAGGAGTTGAGCTTAGCCAAAACCCACGACGCACTTTCACAACATCCGTTACTTACTGGTACTGAAATACCCCTATTAAGGACAATGGATCACTGGCAATCAGTGTAAGGCATAACACTGTTACAAAAAATAACTGTGACTATGTGTTTGAGTCATGGGTTATTAAAGGCCTACTGAAATGCGATTTTCTTATTTAAACGGGGATAGCAGGTCCATTCTATGTGTCATACTTGATCATTTCGCGATATTGCCATATTTTTGCTGAAAGGATTTAGTAGAGAACATTGACGATAAAGTTCGCAACTTTTGGTCGCTGATAAAAAAGCCTTGCCTGTACCGGAAGTAGCAGACGATATGCACGTGACGTAACAGGTTGTAAAGCTCATTGTTTACAATCAGGGCCACCAGCAGCGAGAGCGATTCGGGCAGAGAAAGCGACAATTTCCCCATTAATTTGAGCGAAAATGAAAGATTTGTGGATGAGGAAAGTGAGAGGGAAGGACTAGAGGGCAGTGGGAGGGATTCAGATAGGGAAGATGCTGTGAGAGGCGGGTGGGACCTGATATTCAGCTGGGAATGACTAAAACAGTAAATAAACACAAGACACATATATACTCTATTAGCCACAACACAACCAGGCTTATATTTAATATGCCACAAATTAATCCCGCATAACAAACACCTCCCCCCTCCCGTCCATATAACCCGCCAATACAACTCAAACACCTGCACAACACACTCAATCCCACAGCCCAAAGTACCGTGCACCTCCCCAAAGTTCATACAGCACATATATTTCCCCAAAGTCCCCAAAGTTACATACGTGACATGCACATAGCGGCACGCACGTACGGGCAAGCGATCAAATGTTTGGAAGCCGCAGCTGCATGCGTACTCACGGTACCGCGTCTGCGCATCCAACTCACAGTCCTCCTGGTAAGAGTCTCTGTTGTCCCAGTTCTCCACAGGCCAATGGTAAAGCTTGACTGTCATCTTCCGGGAATGTAAACAATGAAACACCGGCTGTGTTTGTGTTGCTGCAGTCGGCCGCAATACACTGCTTCCCACCTACAGCTTTCTTCTTTGCTGTCTCCATTGTTCATTGAACAAATTGCAAAATATTCACCAACACAGATGTCCAGAATACTGTGGAATTTTGCGATGAAAACAGACGACTTAATAGCTGGCCACCATGCTGTCCCAAAATGTCCTCTACAATCCGTGACGTCACGCGCTGACGTCATCATACTGAGACGTTTTCAGCAGGATATTTAGCGCAAAATTTAAAATCGCACTTTAGTAAGCTAACCCGGCCGTATTAGCATGTGTTGCAATGTTAAGATTTCATCATTGATATATAAACTATCAGACTGCGTGGTCGGTAGTAGTGGGTTTCAGTAGGCCTTTAATTACCTTTTTAAAAGTTCATCCTGACAGAGGCTCTTTAACTTATATTTATTACAGTACATCGAACATATGTTTCTTATTGCAAGTTTCTCCTTAAATAAAATAGTGAACATACAAGACAACTTGTCTTTTAGTAGTAAGTAAACAAACAAAGGCTGCTAATTTAGCTGCTGACGTATGGAGTGACATATTGTGTCATGTATCATTCTATTATTTTGTCAAAAATATTAAGGACAATTGGTAGAAAATTAATTATTAATCTACTTGTTCGTTTACTGTTAATATCTGCTTACTTTCTCTTTTAACATGTTCTATTTACACTTCTGTTAAAACGTAATAATCACTTATTCTTCTGTTGTTTGATACTTTACATTAGTCTTTGGATGATACCACAAATTTGGGTATCAATTCGATACCAAGTAGTTACAGGATCATACATTGGTCATATTTAAAGTCCTCATCAAGGACATATTTCCTGAGTTTATAAACATAATATGAATTTTTTTTTAAACAAAAGCAGATGTTGTGATGCCAAAAAATAGACTTATTCATAGTAGTATCGACTAGATATGCTCCTGACTTGGTATCATTACAGTGGATGTTAGGTGTAGATCCACCAATGGCGTTTGTTTACATTTTGAGCAACGGTGTGTAGTGAAACATGTTTAGCTATTCCTCAATCCTGCAGGGATGATACTTGTAAGAAACTTACTTTATTTGAGGATTAGTGATTTAGAAGTAGCTACACTGCAGACTGGGGCTGGACTATAGCCGCTAGCTAGCTAGCCATGTCTTAAAGCACCTCTTCCTGAGGGCGTTACAGTGTTATAGCTTCACCTTTATCGTTAGTTTTAAGACCAAAATGCGTCCATTCTCCTTTTTCTGTCTACACACATTGTCTGCTTGTAAATATTCCGTGATAGTGCGCTGCCGAACATGCTCCTCTGCTCGTAAAACCAGCAATATCACAACATGATGACGTGGGCGCGGGGGGTAGGGGGTAATGGGTGTTTTACCGGTACTTTTCAGAGGCGGTATAGTACCGAATATGATTCATTATTATCGCGGTACTATACTTATACCGGTATACCGTACAACCCTAATAGTAGGAAATCATTATGAAACATTTAATTTATATTGTTACATCGCCATCCTGTTTTTTGTATGATTATAATTAGAGATGTCCGATAATATCGGACTGCCGATTTTATCGGCCGATAAATGCTTTAAAATGTAATATCGGAAATTATTGGTATCGGTTTCAAAATTATCGGAATCTGTTTCAAAAAGTACAATTCATGACTTTTTAAAATGCCGCTGTGTACACGGACATAGGGAGAAGTACAGAGCGCCAACAAACCTTAAAGGCACTGCCTTTGCGTGCCGGCCCAGTCACATAATATCTACGGCTTTTCACACACACAAGTGAATGCAAGGCATACTTGGTCAACAGCCATACAGGTCACACTGAGCGTGGCCGTATGAACAACTTTAACACTGTTACAAATATGCGCCACACTGTGAACCCACACCAAACAAGAATGACAAACACATTTCGGGAGAACATCCGCACCGTAACACAACATAAACACAACAGAACAAATACCCAGAACCCCTTGCAGCACTAACTCTTCCGGGACGCTACAATATACACCCCCCGCTACCCCCTGCCCCCCCCCCCCCCCCCAACCCCCCACCTCAACCTCCTCATGCTCTCTCAGGGAGAGCATGTCCCAAATGAGGGACGTTAAAAATAATTATGCACTTTGTGACTTCAATAATAAATATGGCAGTGCCATGTTGGCATTTTTTTCCATAGCTTGAGTTGATTGATTTTGGAAAACCTTGTTACATTGTTTAATGCATCCAGCGGGGCATCACAACAAAATTAGGCATATTAATGTGTTAATTCCACGACTGTATATATCAGTATCGGTTAATATCGGAATCGGTAATTAAGAGTTGGGCAATATCGGAATATCGGATATCGGCAAAAAGGCCATTATCGGACATCTCTAATTATAATTGTGGTTGTGATCATTCAATGGTCTTTAACATGTTAAGTATCAGTATCAGCATTGATACTGCCCCTGTAACTACTTGGTGTTGGATCATTTCCCAAATGTGTGGTATTGCCCAAAACTAGAGATGTCCGATAATATCGGCCTGCCGATATTATCGGCCGATAAATGCGTTAAAATGTAATATCGGAAATGATCGGTGTCGTTTTTTTTTTTTATCGGTATCATTTTTTTTTTTTGTTTTTTTTATTAAATCAACATAAAAAACACAAGATACACTTACAATTAGTGCACCAACCCAAAAAACCTTCCTCCCCCATTTACACTCATTTACACTCATTCACACAAAAGGGTTGTTTCTTTCTGTTATTAATATTCTGGTTCCTACATTATATATCAATATATATCAATACAGTCTGCAAGGGATACAGTCCGTAAGCACACATGATTGTGTGTGCTGCTGGTCCACTAATAGTACTAACCTTCGGACATCTCTAATTATAATTGTGGTTGTGATCATTCAATGGTCTTTAACATGTTAAGTATCAGTATCAGCATTGATACTGCCCCTGTAACTACTTGGTGTTGGATCATTTCCCAAATGTGTGGCATTGCCCAAAACTAGAGATGTCCGATAATATCGGCCTGCCGATATTATCGGCCGATAAATGCGTTAAAATGTAATATCGGAAATGATCGGTGTCGTTTTTTTTATTTATTTTTTATTTAATTATTTTTTTTTGTTTTTTTTATTAAATCAACATAAAAAACACAAGATACACTTACAATTAGTGCACCAACCCAAAAAACCTTCCTCCCCCATGTACACTCATTTACACTCATTCACACAAAATGGTTGTTTCTTTCTGTTATTAATATTCTGGTTCCTACATTATATATCAATATATATCAATACAGTCTGCAAGGGATACAGTCCGTAAGCACACATGATTGTGCGTGCTGCTGGTCCACTAATAGTACTAACCTTTAAAAGTTAATTTTACTCATTTTCATTAATTACTAGTTTCAATGTAACTGTTTTTATATATTTTTTTACTTTCTTTTTTATTCAAGAAAATGTTTTTAATTTATTTATCTTATTTTATTGTATTAATTTTTTTTTTAAAGTACCTTATCTTCACTATACCTGGTTGTCCAAATTAGGCATAATAATGTGTTAATTCCACGACTGAATATATCGGTTGATATCGGTATCTGTTGATATCGGTATCGGTAATTAAAGAGTTGGACAATATCGGAATATCGGATATTGGCAAAAAGCCATTATCGGACATCCTTACCCAAAACCAATGCAACTTATCCAAACAACATACGAGTAAGTGCTTATGACATTTTAACATAAGTGTTCATGTTACAACAGAAAATAACCAGATATTAACAGTAAAGTGGATTCATTTGCCAGTGGGGTTCACGCCGATGAGGCACCTTCAGTGTTGTGTTTGGTATCATGCTGGGTCCCTCCTGTGGCTTCAAGTGTAAATAAAAGGCTGGAGCAAAGAGGTTGTAATAACTCAAACTCTCTCACTCCCACTCACTGCGTGTTTTGAAGGCCTGACCGTTCATAAATCACCAAATATCATTTAGTTAATAGTCCAATGAACACAATGCAATGATACTTCAGGTCCGCGGATTGTTTCCCCTCCTTTTGTGTTCAATCATTGTCTTCCCTCGCTCTGTTTTCACCCGTGGTAATTCATTCATGATTACTGCTCATTTGAAAAAGGATATTATTTGTTAAACCGCCCCGGTCTCTCTCGCCCCACAAAAAAAAAACATACTTTGGCCATTTGTTCAGAATTGTTTGTAGAAACTCACTGCACACCAGATACCACTAGAACACTTTCAAGTGTGCATTAGGGAGCACAAATGATACAACTGCAGCCAGTGGGCTGTGATATGTTCCACTCCGAGTGGCACAGCAGTAAGGAAGGTCTACAAGTACGTGCAGAAGAGCTCTCGGTTGCATTTTTGCCAGAAATGCTCTTATCAATATTAATGCCTTGACTTAATCAACTGTCTCTGCTCGTGAACTGGCAAAGGTGAATGCCCAGCAGGCTCAACTTCCATCCCCGTCTCTCAGTCTAACGACTCTGCGCTATGTCCTTCCTTTATTTCTGCCCGTGCTTTCCTCCCGCCTGCCGTGTTCTTGAGTTTGTGCTCTGTTTTCTCAGCCCCCGCTGATAAGAGACTAGTGCGACTCCTACAAGATGCGCTCTGGGCCACATGAGGCCTGAAGAGGTGCATCTCTTGCTTAATGTGGAGGAGGCAGAGCAACCAGGGAGATGACCCTCAACTCCCTAGCACAGAGTGGTGAATAGCGAAGGGACTGTAGATGTCTTACTATAATCCAGGTGCATCTGGGAGGACACGACTGCATATTGTCAGCCCTGTGCCTTTCTTTGCAAAGTGTGACTTAAAGGCCTACTGAAACCCACTACTACCGACCACGCAGTCTGATAGTTTATATATTAATGATGAAATCTTAACATTGCAACACATGCCAATACGGCCGGGTTAGCCTACTAAAGTGCAATTTTAAATTTCTCGTGAAATATCCTGCTGAAAACGTCTCGGTATGATGACGTCAGCGCGTGACGTCACGGATTGTGGAGGACATTTTGGGACAGCATGGTGGCCAGCTATTAAGTCGTCTGTTTTCATCGCAAAATTCCACAGTATTCTGGACATCTGTGTTGGTGAATATTTTGCAATTTGTTCAATGATCAATGGAGGCAGCAAAGAAGAAAGCTGTAGGTGGGAAGCGGTGTATTGCGGCAGGTGTTGTGCCGGATAACGCACCCCCGCCGTAGAATGCACCCCCTGACTGTTGTGCCGGATAACACAGCCGGTGTTTCATTGTTTACAATCTTTGTGATTTGTATAGAACCCCTGACTTAAATGACCCACTCCGATGTAAAGGTGGTCGTGATTTTCACTTTTTTTTGTTTTAGTATTTTGGAAGGCCCACATAAATTTTAGGTTACAAAATAGAACAGAAAAACCTCCATTGTCATTGCTCAATGCACAATAAATTTGTAGGAACATATTGTACCAAAATATAGATTGTTTGCTTCCAAGAAGCACAATGTGTAGGGATCAGTAGCGGCCGATTTTCCTGAAAAAATACTGTATGTGATCCCCATTGCCGATTTAAGCCCTTTCAATGTCGATTACAAACACAGATTGTCTCTGGCTAATATTGTATTTATTTTTAGTTCCTCGGCTGACAAACGAGTCTCTAATTATTTATCTTCATACCCAGTGTAGACCCAATCCCCGAAGTAAAACAAAATCACCTTCATTTCTGCAAATATACTGCATTTTGTTGTATCTTAAGTACATACTTGCCAACCTTGAGACCACCATTTTATATATATATATATATATAAATAAAAGAAATACTTGAATTTCAGTGTTCATTTATTTACACATATACACACACATAACACTCATCTACTCATTGTTGAGTTAAGGGTTGAATTGTCCATCCTTGTTCTGTTTGTCACTATTTTTCTAACCATGCTGAACGCCCTCTCTGAAGATGCATTGCTTTGTGGCACGCAAAAATTGCTTTTATCAAATGCACTAGATGGCAGTATTGTCCTGTTTAAGAGTGTCACAACATTGCTGTTTACGGCAGACAAACTGCTTTATGGTAGATGAAATGCTGTTGTTGTGTGTTGTTGCCGCACTGGGAGGACGTTAATGAAACTGCCTAACAATAAACCCACATAAGAAACCAAGAACTCGCCCTCCAACATTCTA
This sequence comes from Nerophis lumbriciformis, assembly GCF_033978685.3. Lineage (NCBI taxonomy): Eukaryota > Metazoa > Chordata > Actinopteri > Syngnathiformes > Syngnathidae > Nerophis > Nerophis lumbriciformis. Next base: position 40,051,709 of record NC_084562.2, read on the forward strand.
CAGTTATAACGTGATTGGGCAGGTATGCTTGTTTATATTGTGTGCCTGAATTTCGGGAGAAAATTTGTCCCGGGAGGTTTTCGGGAGAGGCGCTGAATTTCGGGAGTCTCCCGGAAAATCCGGGAGGGTTGGCAAGTATGCTTAAGTATCATTATCAATTACCATTATCACTGGAGGAGAAGGCTAAACATGTTATACCCCAGAGCAAGCCAAAAACAGGCATGCTAAATGCCTATATTGGCTAAACTCAGTAGGATTTGATTATTCTGTCGTTTTTTTTTTTTGTGTGTTTTTTTTTGAAAGGCCTGTTTAGATTTTAGAATAGAAAACAAAATAGAAAAACCTTTATTGGCAACACCTAATTCACAACAAAAGTGTAGCAAACCATTGTTCCAAAATTTACTGTACATGCAGATTGTTTGCCTACAAATAGCACAATTAGTAGGGATGTGGCGATAAATCTGACACCGATCAGTATCGGACAATTTTAATGAAAAAGTATGAGATCGCCATTGCCGATTAATGCCTTTCAAACACAGATCTTTTGTTGCTGAGACTGTATTTATTTATTTTTTGTACCCCGGCTGACAAGTTAACAGCTACATAATTACGTATCTTAATACATAGTGTGGAGCTGCTCCCCTACATTAATAATAATCACCTCCATTACTCCAAATAAATTGCTTTTCTTAGCATCCTAAGTATTATTATCACTGGAGGGTAAAGTTAAACAACTGGGAGAGCAATTCAGGAGCAGACATGCTAGTAGCTAACCAGTACAAACAATTATCTAGCTGTGGTTTTAGTTAGTTCTTTTATTTCAGCAGTTGGGTTGTTATCAAACATAAATCCAAAAAATTAAAAACAAATACAAGAAAAAAACGATAAATAAATAACAATGTACATGTATACACTATTGTGGGCTGCAATGAAGGCATATGCAGAAGTACTGAGATATCAATACTGTACTGTCATATTGCAATCAAGAATAGGCAATTAATATCCAGGTAATATGAGACTTATTATGCTGATTTATTCATTGGGTTATCATATCGAGTTTGGTGAAGGGACAAATTAAGACCCATAGGCAAGAAGAGAGTAGAAGAAGAAGGCAACCTCAATTCTAAAAGAAAGGACACATTGAATATGTATCCTTTGCAGTACATGTGCGTGACAAAAATAAAATTGTGACATACAAAGATCAGTCAAAAAAAAAAGAAATAAAATAAAATAATAATAATAATAATAGAGACCCTTAACTTCTGTGTATTTTTGAAAAAAATGGGTCCCTTTGAATCCGTACTGTACTGATTCCCGGTACTCAACGGTACACATTTTTGGGTACTTTTGCGTATGTTCAAATGTGTCAATAAATATTATCTTGTTTATTAATAATATATATATATATATATATATATATATATATATATATTTTTTTTTTTTTTTTTTTTTTTTTTTTTAAATTTATTTATTTTTTTTTAAATTTATTTAACATTTAAGAGTGAGCTGGGCTATCCAAAGTCTTACACTATATATTGTTTTCTTACACTTCTGTGTCTCATTTGCAATGACTGTATGTTACTGTAATATATAGTAGACTTTGTATGGAGTTGCAATTCCAAGACGTTAGGTAGCAGACTACGGTGTGTTGCCTAGTAAAGGAGTAGTCTTTGCCATTAGGTTCAATGTGCCAGTCTTTTCTTTTGTTGAGCCCTAAAAAGTGTTTATACTGTAAGTATTTTACTTATGGCACACCATCTGTTTGATTGTAATGTGAATCTTAATTGTAGTTTTCATTAACACAGTTGCATGTGTTGAAATCACCATTTAAAATAGCTGATGCTAATCAGTAGCATGTCTACAGCAAACCCAATACAAATTAGCATTGAGCTAACGCATTTTGAAAAGTGGAGCCGTATTGTACTTTTGAGCACATTCTTCTTGCTTTGTTGGCATTGAAAATGTAAAAATTACCCAGAGGCGATCCGGCCCAGTGCTTGACTGCTTGTTTTCTGGCCAATTGCTTGAGTCTGCAAACGAATGTGCAATAAAAGGTATCAGAATATGGCAACACTTGATTCATATGAATTGATAGCGGGTAGTACAGACAGACTTTGTTCGGTGCCTATAAAAGTACCGAATTGGGTACCCACTCCTTATTTTGTATGAGCTGTTTAGTTTTTTTTAAATTACCATATTACTTTAAAGTAAGAACAACAAAGACCAGGCATAAGTGGAGCTGTAGGCCAATGACAAGTATTCTACATAACAATATCTATATTTACGCTTTATCTTCAAATAAACAAATTGCTTGAGTGCAAAAACATCTAAGACTGCCAGTTGGAATTCAGGGATTAAAAGAAAAGTATAAATTAGACCATACAGGAACAATTTCCCCTGTGGATCAATCAAGTTTGTCAAAGTCTAAGTCTACAGCAAATGTGCATACAACTAAAAAGTGATGGCTCTTCATAAGCAACGCAGCATCAATTGAATATTTATACTGTACTTACGTAAGACAAGTAACCATGGAAACGAATGTGAGAGTGCAGTTATTTTCTAAAAAGGTTAACAAGTATGTTGCAAGTGTCCCAAGGCAAGAATCAGTTCTTATATTATTGTTTGTATGGTCTTCTTCGATGATAATTGGTGTATTTTCACAAAATCTTTGTGACAATGTTGTGTAGGAGGCTGCACAGAAACGTGCATTTAACATCAGAAAGATCAGTTCTACATTATGTGTCATAACTGCTTGACACTTGTTTCTCTCTTGGTTGAGATGGTGGTCCAGTACTCTGGTGTGGACCAAAACAACAGAATATGCATTTTATTAAGGGCATAATTGGACTTGGCTTTGGGCTGCACTGGGAGCAGTCTTAAAGGCCGAGTGTTGGGGCGTTGGCGGGGATCTGGAATCCGCCAACTGAAATGTTATACAATAAAAAATATACACAATAAAGTTCCTTATCTCATTAGATTATACAGATGTACCAAACAGTGATATCCATTATTTTTTTCTTATATTGGGTTGGGGTTGTACGGTATACCGGTACTGGTATAGCATCGCGGTACTAATGAATCAAAAATGGTACTATACTCTGTTTGAAAAGAACCGTTTCCCGGACATGACGGCGCGTCGTCGCGTCGTGACATTGCTGGTTTTGCAAGCAGAGGAGCATGTTCGGCAGCGCACAATCACAGAGTACTTCCAAGCAGACAAGGTGTGTAAACAGAAAAGGGAGAACGGACGCATTTTGTTCTAAAAACTAAAGATAAAGGGTAAACTATAACACTAAAACACCCTCAGGACGAGGTGCTTTAACGGCCTACTGAAACCCTCTACTACCGACCACGCAGTCTGATAGTTTATATATCAATGATGAAATCTTAACATTGCAACACATGCTAATACGGCTGGGTTAGTTTACTAAAGTGCAATTTTAAATTTTGCGCGACATATACTGCTGAAAAAGTCTCGGTATGATGACGTCAGCGTGTGACGTCACAGATTGTAGAGGACATTTTGGGACAGCATGGTGGCCAGCTATTAAGTCGTCTGTTTTCATCGCAAAATTTCACAGTATTCTGGACATCTGTGTTGGTGAATATTTTGCAATTTGTTCAATGAACAATGGAGACAGCAAAGAAGAAAGCTGTAGGTGGGAAGTGGTGTATTGCGGCCGACTTCAGCAACACAAACACGGCCGGTGTTTCATTGTTTACATTCCCGAAAGATGACAGTCAATCTTTACCATTGGCCTGTGGAGAACTGGGACAACAGAGACTCTTACCAGGAGGACTTTGAGTTGGATACGCAGACACGGTACCGTGAGTACGCATGCAGCTGCGGCTTCCAAACATTTGATCGCTTGCCCGTACGTGCGTGCCACTATGTGCATGTCACGTACGTAACTTTGGGGACTTTGGGGAAATATATGTGCTGTATGAACTTTGGGGAGGTGAACGGTACTTTGGGCTGTGGGATTGAGTGTGTTGTGCAGGTGTTTGAGTTGTATTGGCGGGTTATATGGACGGGAGGGGGGAGGTGTTTGTTATGCGGGATTAATTTGTGGCATATTAAATATAAGCCTGGTTGTGTTGTGGCTAATAGAGTATATATATGTCTTGTGTTTATTTACTGTTTTAGTCATTCCCAGCTGAATATCAGGTCCCACCCGCCTCTCACAGCATCTTCCCTATCTGAATCGCTCCCACTGCCCTCTAGTCCTTCACTCTCACTTTCCTCATCCACAAATCTTTCATCCTCGCTCAAATTAATGGGGAAATCGTCGCACAACCTGTGACGTCACGCTACTCATCTGCTACTTACGGTAGAGGCAAGGCTTTTTTATCAGCGACCAAAAGTTGCGAACTTTATCGTCGATGTTCTCTACTAAATCCTTTCAGCAAAAATATGGCAATATTGCGAAATGATCAAGTATGACACATAGAATAGACCTGCTATCCCCGTTTAAATAAGAAAATCGCATTTCAGTAGGCCTTTAAGACATGGCTAGCTAGCTAGCGGCGAACGTCCATTTGCAGTCGGCAGTGTTTTAGCTACTTCTAAATCACTAATCCTCGCCTCCATGGCGACAAATAAAGTACGTTTATTTCAAGTATCATCCCTGCAGGACGAGGAATAGCTAAACATGCTTCACTACACACCGTAGGAGGATACGATAGCTAACCGCTAACAGCAAGCTAGCACCCTGAATGTAAACAAACGCCATGGGTCACAAAATATTTTTTCCTTTTTTAAAAATTCATGCTATATTTATAAACTCAGGAAATATGTACCTGGACACAAGAGGACTTTGACTATGACCAATGTATGATCCTGTAACTACTTGGTATCGTATCGAGACCTAAATTTGTGGTATCATCCAAAACTAATGTAAAGTATCCAAACAACAGAAGAATAAATGATTATTACATTTTAACAGAAGTGTAGATAGAACATGATGAAAGAGAAAGTAAGCAGATATTAACAGTAAATGAACAAGTAGATTAATAATCATTTTTTACAGCTTGTCCCTCATAATTTTGAGAAAATAGAAAAGAAATGACACAATATGTTACTGCATAAGTCAGCAGACAAATTAGGAGCCTTTGTTTGCTTACTTACTAATAAAATACACGTTTTCTAGTATGTTCACTATTTTATTTAAGGACAACATTGCAATAAGAAACATATGTTTAATGTACCTTAAGATTTTTTGCTAAAATAAAGCCAATACTGACATTTTTTTGTGGTCTCCCTTATTTAGAAAAGTACCGAAAAGTATCGAAATACATTTTGGTACCGGTACTAAAATATTGGTATCGGGACAACACTATATTGGGTATTCTACGGTAGCCGAGAAAGGTCACAAAAATTGAAAATGCCACAACACAACATAAATCCACAACACTGCGAAAGGACGGCAGGTAGCAAAGTAAAGGCATACTTGCCAACCCTCCCAGATTTTCCGGGAGACTCCCGAAATTCAGCGCCTCTCCCGAAAACCTCCCGGGACAAATTTTCTCCCGAAAATCTCCCGAAATTCAGGCGGAGCTGGAGGCCACGCCCCCTCCAGCTCCATGCGGACCTGAGTGACCTGTTGACAGCCTGTTGTACATGCATATGTGACCCACCCATAATGTGTCACATTTTTGTGTTGATTTATTTAGTTTATTTTGTGGTTTGAATTCGTTTTTGGAGCTGTCATTACACATTTATCAGTACTCACATTGGTCAGTAGGGGGCAGTAGGGCGTTTCTTCCCAATTGAATGTTATCACCTGCAGACCGGAAGTGCCTTGTCATTCTGATGAGAGCGACCAGTCTGTGAACAATTGAAACGTCCTGTGTCTTTTTCTTCCTGTATAACAGGTTAGTTTTGGTGAATCAACTCACTGAATAATATCCATGTGATCTTTATAACTTTAAGTACACATTCTGATGGTGGAGCCTAACTCTAAAGTGTTTGTGAGTTGTAGTTTGTATTTGTGAATGAATTGCACAGCTGCAGTAATCAATACAAAATGGCGACGTGAGTACGCAATGTTTATATAGGAACTTCTGATCCTAATTCAGACTCCCAAATTAGAGCTCCCGTTTTCTTATTGATTTTATAATGTATATTTGTATTGTCATGTTTGTGTAATCATGTTTTGTTTTAAGTCATGTTTTGTTTAGTTTCTGTCTTTTCACTCCCTTGTCTTGTCACCATAGTTATCCATTAGTTTCACCTGTCATGTCACGCACCTGTTTTGAGTCACGCACCTGTTGTTAATCATGTCTGTGTTATTTAAGCTTTTGATTTTCTGTTGTTCGTCCTGGAGTCATAGCCTTTCTCACCCTGCTATCCTCGCATTTATGCCCCCTGTCACACTCTGTCCACGTCTGCGCACTTCATGTCCATGCCAAGTAAGTTTGTTTATTATTGCCACAGTTAGTGTTTTTTATTGTTCATAGTTTTTTGCCCCCGTGCAAGTCTTTTGTTTTCATTAGTCAAGTTTTGTACCTCCGCCCCTGTGCGCGCTTTTTGTTTGATCCTTTCTTTATAGTTATATTATTAAATATGTATTTACCTTCAAGCCATGTCCGATCCAAATCCTTTTGCATCTTGGGAAAACAAAAACTCCACGGTCCAAGTCTTGACATTATGACTCCAGCTAATCGCTTTCCCGCAAAGAATTTGGTCGAAGAAGGAAGTTGGGAGTCGTTAGGAGCCATGGCGGAGCGAGACCTGACGTGGGGGCCAAATGGGAAGCTTATTCCCATTAGTTCCATTTGGTCCGAGGACGAGGCTGCGTCACCGCAATCCCGGAAGCGCCGCTCCAGACCGAGGACGTCAGGGAAGGCGAGCAGACCGCACGCAGCGCTCCCGCAGGCTCCTCCCACTCCGGGCGGAAGCAGGCTGCTGCCAGCTCCGCAGCTCCAAAATGACGTCACAGACCAGGATTTTTTTTTAAACTCTTTTTCTTTTGATCACTCACCTCCAGCAAAAGACTCCAATCCCATGACCATGATTCAACACTACCAAAATATGATTTTGAACATCAGGTCTAGTCAGTCACAGCCATCCCAATTTCATGCCCCGCCCCCCAAGACTCATGCCCCGCCCCCCAAGACTCAAGTCCCGCCCCCGTCACAATTTTTTTCTTTTTTTCCGCCCACACAACCCCAGGTGGGGGATAAAGAAAAATGTTGTGGCCAAAATAAAGGGAAAATTTCTGCCCTCCTCCGCCCACCCCTACAGAGAGTTCCAGACCGCAGGGAGCGCGTCTGGTATCCGCCCCTTGAGGGGGGGGCTGGGGTCGGGAGCTGTGTTGGTGGGGTGGCTCGGCATCACCATGCCAAGCCACAGCCTCCAGCACGGCCGCCACCACCAGTCTTCCGACCTGTCAAGCCACAGCCTCCAGCACGACCGCCCTCACCAGTCTACCGACCCGCCAAGCCGCAACCCCCAGCTAGACCACCTCCACCTGCACCAGTAGCTCCACGACGCCAAGCTCCGGTACCAGCTCCACGACGCCAAGCTCCGGTACCAGCTCCACGACGCCAAGCTCCGGTACCAGCTCCACGACGCCAAGCTCCGGTACCAGCTCCACGACGCCAAGCTCCGGTACCAGCTCCACGACACCAAGCTCCGGTACCAGCTCCACGACGCCAAGCTCCGGTACCAGCTCCACGACGCCAAGCTCCGGTACCAGCTCCACGACGCCAAGCTCCGGTACCAGCTCAACAAGTCCAAGACCAAGACCCTCCACGCCAAGACCAAGACCCGCCACGCCAAGACCAAGACACGCCATGCCAAGACCAAGACACGCCATGCCAAGACCAAGACACGCCATGCCAAGACCAAGACACGCCATGCCAAGACCAAGACACGCCATGCCAAGACCAAGACACGCCATGCCAAGACCAAGACACGCCAAGCCAAGACCAAGACACGCCAAGCCAAGACCAAGACACGCCAAGCCAAGACCAAGACACGCCAAGCCAAGACCAAGACACGCCAAGCCAAGACCAAGACACGCCAAGCCAAGACCAAGACACGCCAAGCCAAGACCAAGACCCGCCAAGCCAAGACCAAGACCCGCCAAGCCAAGACCAAGACCCGCCAAGCCAAGACCAAGACCCGCCAAACCAAGACCAAGACCCGCCAAACCAAGACCAAGACCCGCCAAACCAAGACCAAGACCCGCCAAACCAAGACCCGCTAAGCCAAGACCAAGACTCGCCATGCCAAGACCAAGACTCGCCATGCCAAGACCAAGACTCGCCATGCCAAGACCAAGACCCACACCAAGACCAAGACCCACGCCGAGCTTCGCCGCTGGACGCGTCACGCCGAGCTTCGCCGCTGGACGCGTCACGCCGAGCTTCGCCGCCTGACTTGCCACGCCGAGCTGCCACGCCTACCAAGTTGACGACGCGCCTGCCTCCTCGTCGGCCACGGATATGGCCGCTACCTGGTCGCCCGCCACGCCAAGTGCGCCCACCTCCCAGTCGGCCACGAATGTGGCCAATCCCTGGGCGCCCGCCTCGCCTGCTGCAGCGGCGTTCCACTCGCCGCCGCCACCTAACTCTGCCCCGGTGGATACGGGGACACGTGGTCTGGCGACCCACCGCCATGTCCCCCTCCCGCCCTCCCATGACTCTTGTTAATTTTTATGGACATCTGGTATCTGTCCTTAAGGGAGGGGCTCTGTCATGTTTGTGTAATCATGTTTTGTTTTAAGTCATGTTTTGTTTAGTTTCTGTCTTTTCACTCCCTTGTCTTGTCACCATAGTTATCCATTAGTTTCACCTGTCATGTCACGCACCTGTTTTGAGTCACGCACCTGTTGTTAATCATGTCTGTGTTATTTAAGCTTTTGATTTTCTGTTGTTCGTCCTGGAGTCATAGCCTTTCTCACCCTGCTATCCTCGCATTTATGCCCCCTGTCACACTCTGTCCACGTCTGCGCACTTCATGTCCATGCCAAGTAAGTTTGTTTATTATTGCCACAGTTAGTGTTTTTTATTGTTCATAGTTTTTTGCCCCCGTGCAAGTCTTTTGTTTTCATTAGTCAAGTTTTGTACCTCCGCCCCTGTGCGCGCTTTTTGTTTGATCCTTTCTTTATAGTTATATTATTAAATATGTATTTACCTTCAAGCCATGTCCGATCCAAATCCTTTTGCATCTTGGGAAAACAAAAACTCCACGGTCCAAGTCTTGACATGTATAATGTGTGTGTTCTGAAATAGTGACAGAGAATAGAACAAGGATGGACAATTCAACCCTTAACTCAACAATGAGTAGATGAGCGTTATGTGTGTGTATATATGTAAATAAATGAAAACTGAAATTCAAGTATTTCTTTTATTTATATATATATATATTATATATATATATATATATATATATATATATATAATAAAATATATATGTATATATATATAGCTAGAATGCACTGAAAGTCAAGTATTTCTTATATATATATATATATATATATATATATATATATATATATATCTTAATCACGCCCCCAACCACGCCCCCCGCCCCACCCCCGACCTCCTGAAATCGGAGGTCTCAAGGTTGGCAAGTATGAGTAAAGGTAATGAAAGTCTTTTGATACTCACAATGCACAAAGGCAGTGCATGGAGCGCCAGGCGAAACTTAGCATAGCAGCAAACATGATATAAGGTAATAGTGTGATGCTAGAATTAAAACATAAAATGGACTGAAACATGTAGCAAGCATTGCACTAGCGCCTACTGAACGGCAAGACGGGTGTAAATAAGGGAAGTCATTAACCTACATCAGGTAGGAATACTAATTATAACTGGAGACAGGTGTTTGAGCTCAAGGATCCTAGCAACAGACAACAAAGAAGTGTGAGGAACAGAACTAAATACAAAAGCTAGGAGATCAATACAACAAAACCAACAAAGGACATGACCAGAAGGGACTGTTCATGACAAGCAGATCACAACTACTTACTTTTCAGACTTCATTCATTAAAACTTCTTCAGCTTTCCAGCTCAGCCACTTGGTCCTTCGGCAAAACCTGGTCCACGATCACTTTCGTTGTGGCTTCATGTAGTTGTGTTGGTGTTGTTTGCATTTGTTGCGACGAGCGATGTTACAATGAGAGTTTTATGCAGTCGATTCTGATCATCCCTGACTGACATCGACAGACATGGCCTCATAGCCTGCTCAGTGGCCTTGTGGTTAGAGTGTCCGCCCTGAGATCGGTAGGTCGTGAGTTCCAACCCCAGCTGAGTCATACCAAAGTATAAATGGGACCCATTACCTCCCTGCTTGGCACTCAGCATCAAGGGTTGGAATTGGGGGTTGAATCACCAATATGATTCCCGGGCGCGGCCACTGCTGCTGCTCACTGCTCCCCTCACCTCCCAGGGGGTGGAACAAGGGGATGGGTCGAATGCAGAGGGTAATTTCACCACACTTAGTGTGTGTGACTATCAGTGGTACCTAAACTTTAACTTTCAGGGTGGATCTCGCGTGAGAGGAAAGTGGGGATTTAGTTATTTTGCAAAGCAGTTTGCTGAAAATAATGGAAATCTCCACTATAGATCTCAACTGACGCCGCGGTCTAAGCTGGAATTGCCACAAAACAAATTTTAAGATATTCAACACTCTAGTGAAGTGAAGTGAAGTGAATTACATTTATATAGCACTTTTTCTTAAGTGATTCAAAGCGCTTTACATTGTGAAACCCAAAATCTAAGTTACATTTAAACCAGTGTGGGTGGCACTGGGAGCAGGTGGGTAAAGTGTCTTGACCAAGGACACAACGGCAGTGACTAGGATGACAGAAGCGGGGATCGAACCTGCAACCCTCAAGTTGCTGGTACGGCCACTCTACCAACCGAGCTATACAGCCTACTGCTGTCTAGCGACCAAAGTGGATCGTGCCCCCACAACCCATTCGTCACAATTCATGTGTCAGGTAAACCATGACGAATGGAGTCATAAACATCTTCTTATTGTACTCAACAACTGTTTACTGTACAACTAGCAATGCAATGCATGCTGGGAAACCACAATCACGCCAACAACACTATTATAATAATGCCCATCTTCTGGACAAGGAGAGACACCAATGTATTTTTATTCTAATAAATACTAATTAGCATACTGATTACAGTAGTATTAACTACAGTACTAATTACCATACCAATTATAGTAGTACTAACCACAGTAACACTCTCCTTGATTATGATGACATTTGACTGCTTCATATGTAAGGCAAATACGGCAAGGAATATCCATCACTTATTTTATTAATTACTAATTAGCATACTGATTACAGTAGTATTAACTACAGTACTAATTACCATACCAATTATAGTAGTATTAGCTACAGTAACACTCTCCTTGATTATTATAACATTTGACTGCTTCATATGTAAGGCAAATACAGCAAGGAATCAATATCAACAACACCGACAATTTCTGAAAATAGGTGCAAAGAGATAAATTGTTGTCAAAACACAGATGTGATTTGTATTCAGTGCGTTGACAACCCTGCAACCAGTGTGTACGTTTATGGTCTCATAAGCTAATACACTTGACTGACAGGTGTGCTTTTCACAGTCTGCAAGCAGCGCCATCACAGTGTGTTTCTGCAAGGTCTGTGATCTGTTGCCTGTAATGAGGAGGATGGAGAGGTTTACTCTGTGTGACAAGGCAGGCTATGGGTGAATGGACGTCAAAAAACAAACAAACAGAATGACTCACAAACCCACATACTGAGGAGCCGGAGAGATAGAAGCATCCCCAGGGCAAGGTTAAAAACGGAGCCAAAGTGACATAAAGCAGAATGAAGAACTGAAGAAAATGTGTAAAGAAAAATCAACCAACAGTGGCGAGAAGCCCTGAAGTGCACACGTACTTTGAATGTAGGGTGCAACATCTGCGTTTTGGGTTAAAGGCCTACTGAAACCCACTACTACCGACCACGCAGTCTGATAGTTTCTATATCAATGATGAAATCTTATCTTTGCAACACATGCCTATACGGCCGGGTTAGCTTACTAAATTGCAATTTTAAATTTTGCGCGAAATATCCTGCTGAAAACGTCTCGGTATGGTGACGCCTGCGCGTGACGTCACGGATTGTAGAGGACATTTTGGGACAGCATGGTGGCCAGCTATTAAGTCGTCTGTTTTCATCGTAAAACTCCACAGTATTCTGGACATCTGTGTTGGTGAATCTTTTGCAATTTGACAGCAAATAAGAAAGCTGTAGGTGGGAAGCGGTGTATTGCGGCAGGTGTTGTGCCGGATAACGCACCCCCGCCGTAGAATGCACCCCTTGACTGTTGTGCCGGAAAACACAGCCGGTGTTTCATTCCCGAAAGATGACAGTCAAGCTTTACCATTGGCCTGTGGAGAACTGGGACAACAGAGACTCTTACCAGGAGGACTTTGGGTTGGATACGCAGACCCGGTACCGTGAGTACGCAGCTGCGGCTTCCAAACATTTGATCGCTCGCCCGTACGTGCGTGACGCTATGTGCATGTCACGTACGTAACTTTGGGGACTTTGGGGAAATATATGTGCTGTATGAACTTTGGGGAGGTGAACAGTACTTTGGGCTGTGGGATTGAGTGTGTTGTGCAGGTGTTTGAGTTGTATTAGCGGGTTATATGGACGGGAGGGGGGAGGTGTTTGTTATGCGGGATTAATTTGTGGCATAGTAAATAAAAGCCTGGTTGTGTTGTGGCTAATAGAGTATATATATGTCTTGTGTTTATTTACTGTTTTAGTCATGCCCAGCTGAATATCAGGTCCCACCCGCCTCTCACAGCATCTGAATCGCTCCCACTGCCCTCTAGTCCTTCACTCTCACTTTCCTCATCCACGAATCTTTCATCCTCGCTCAAATTAATGGGGAAATTGTCGCTTTCTCGGTCCGAATCGCTCTCGCTGCTGGTGGCCATGATTGTAAACAATGTGCAGATGTGAGGAGCTCCAAAACCTGTGACGTCACGCGCATATCGTCTGCTACTTCCGGTACAGGCAAGGCTTTTTTATCAGCGACCAAAAGTTGCGAATTTTATCGTCGATGTTTTCTACTAAATCCTTTCAGCAAAAATATGGCAATATCGCAAAATGACCAAGAATGACACATAGAATGAACCTGCTATCCCCGTTTAAATAAGAAAATCGCATATCAGTAGGCCTTTAACTCCATCTGCTGAGACGGAACGCGTCGCATTCGTGAAAGGTCAAGTGGAGCTGGTCCTCGTGAACGACTTTATGGTGAGATTGTTCTGCTAAGAGGCTCTGTGCATGTCTTTATCCTCAAGAGAGGGGTAATCCTAAGGATGAATTTGTGTTTTATGATTAATGAAATGGTTAGTCGGTAGATATTATCTGCCAATAAAATTATTGTATCCAATTACTGTATTTCTGTGTACAGTCATGGTCAAAAGTTTACATACAATTTCTCGTAAAGGCAGGTTGGAGACCCATGGTCTATTTCTTATGTCAAAATTACACATTTTGGGGGGAAAAGGACACAGCACACATGTGTACTACAGAGGACCCTGTTTCTCAGGATGATATAGATATTATACTGTAAAACAGTAATGTGACATACATATATTTAAATTCATGTTTACGTACAGTCGTGGTCATAAGTTTACATACACTTATAAAGAACATTATGTCATGGCTGTCTTGAGTTTCCAATTATTTCTACAACTCTTGTTTTTTTGTGATAGAGTGATTGGAGCACATACTTGTTGGTCACAAAAAAACATTCATGAAGTTTGGTTCTTTTATGAATTTGTTATGGGAAATGTGACCAAATCTGCTGGGTCAAAAGTATACATACAGCAATGTTAATATTTGGTTACATGTCCCTTGGCAAGTTTCACTGCAATAAGGCACTTTTGGTACCATCCACAAGCTTCTGGCAAGCTTCTGGTTGCATTTTTTAACCACGCCTCTTGATAAAATTGGTGCAGTTCAGCTAAATTTGTTGGTTTTCTGACATGGACTTGTTTCTTCAGCATTGTCCACACGTTTAAGTAAGAACTTTGGTAAGGCCATTCTAAAACCTTAATTCTAGCCTGATTTAACCATTCCTTTACCACTTTTGACGTGTGTTTGGGGTCATTGTCCTGTTGGAACACCCAACTGCGCCCAAGACCCAACCTCCGGGCTGATGATTTTAGATTGTCCTGAAGAATTTGGAGGAAATCCTCCTTTTTCATTGTCCCATTTACTCTCTGTAAAGCACCAGTTCCATTGGCAAACAGCTACATTTTTATTTCATCTGACCACATAACTTTCCTCCAGAGGGTCTTATCTTTGTCCATGTGATATCAGATGAAACAAAAATTTAGCTTTTTGGCCACAATACCCAGCAATATGTTTGGAGGAGAAAAGGTGAGGCCTTTAATCCCAGGAACACCATGCCCACCGTCAAGCATGGTGGTGGTAGTATTATGCTCTGGGCCTGTTTTGCTGCCAATGGAACTGGTGCTTTAAATGGGACAATGAAAAAGGAGGATTACCTCCAGATTCTTCAGGGCAACCTAAAATCATCAGCCTGGAGGTTGGGTCTTGAACGCAGTTGGGTGTTCCAACAGGACAATGACCCCAAACACACGTCAAAAGTGGTAAGAAATAGATAAATCAGGCGAGAATTAAGGTTTTAGAATGGCCTTCCCAAAGTCCTGACTTAAACGTGTGGACAATGCTGAAGAAACAAGTCCATGTCAGAAAACCAACACATTTAGCTGAACTGCACCAATTTTGTCAAGAGTAGTCGTCAAAAATTCAACCAGAAGCTTACCAGAAGCTTGTGGATGGCTACCAAAAACGCCTTATTGCAGGGAAACTTGCCAAGGGACATGTAACCAAATATTAACATTGCTGTATGTATACTTTTGATCCAGCAGATTTGGTCACATTTTCAGTCGACCCATAATAAATTCATAAAAACAAAACAACTTAATGAATGTTTTTTGTGACCAACAAGTGTGTGCTCCAATCACTCTATCACAAAAAAATAAGAGTTGTAGAAAATATTGGAAACTCAAAACAGCCATGACATTATGTTCTTTACAAGTGTATGCAAACTTTTGATCGCGACTGTAAGTATTTACATTTTTTGCGGCTCCAGACCGATTACTTTCATGTATTTGTGGTCCAATATGGCTCTTTCAACATTTTGGGTTGCCGACCCCTGGTATAGGAGTTGGATGCTTTATTTTTACAAATGTCATGATCCATTCGGGCTGAATGATTTTGAGGAAAAAACCTACCGTTTTTTCCTGGACTATAGAGCCGCCAGTATATTATTGAAGAAAAAAAATATGTTTCCATTTATTGGCCGCAACGGCCTATAAGTCGCAGATATATACATTGTGAAATGAGTTATTTACACAGAAAGATTTTGTAAATGTTTATTTACATACCTTTAATTGTCTCCAAACGATGCCTTTCACATGGCAGTTAAACGGCTGATTAAACAAAACAGAAGACATCAACATGGATCCACTAGCTGCAGAAGATAGCTCTCTAATCAGCTAAAGGGACCCAATAACGCCACTGTGACGTTTTGGCATACTTGCCAACCCTCCCGGATTTTCCGGGAGACTCCCGAAATACAGCGCCTCTCCCAAAAACCTCCCAGGACAAATTATCTCCCGAAAATCTCCCGAAATTCAGGCGGACTCAGGTCCATGCAGACCTGAGTCCGCTTTCCCACAATATAAACGGTGTGCCTGCCCAATCACGTTATAACTGTAGAATGATCAAGGGCGAGTCCTTAGTTTCTTATGTGGGTTTATTGTTAGGCAGTTTCATTAACGTCCTCCCAGCGCGGTAACAACACACAACAACAGCAGTCATGTTTTGGTCTGCCGTAAAGCAGTTTGTCTGCCGTAAACAGCAATGTTGTGACACTCTTAAACAGGACAATACTGCCATCTAGTGTATTTGATGAAAGCACTTTTGTGCGTGCCACACAGCAATGCATCATCAGAGAGGGTGTTCAGCATGGTTCGAAAAATAGTGACACAGAATAGAACAAGGATGGACAATTCAACCCTTAACTCAACAAGTATATGTGTAAATAAATGAACACTGAAATTCAAGTATTTCTTATATATATATATATATATATATATATATATATATATATATATATATATATATATATATATATATATATATATATACAATAAAATAAATATATTTATAGCTAGAATTCACTGAAAGTCAAGTATTTCTTATATATATATATATATATATATATATATATATATATATATATGAAATACTTGACTTGGTGAATTCTAGCTGTAAATATACTCCTCCCCTCTTAGCCACGACCCCAACCACGCCCCTCCACCACGCCCACCCACCTCCCGAAATCGGAGGTCTCAAGGTTGGCAAGTATGCGTTTTGGTGAATTTACTGAGGAATTTGTGAAACTGAAACGATACGAAAATAACGCCTTTGTAAGTTAATAATACTAACACAGACACTTGTAAACGTGTTAGCATATTAGCTTATGCTCACGACGCTAGCTTCACATAACTTACTGTACATAACCATTACCAACTGTTCCCAAATGACACATATGTCATTGTTTTTCTTTTCTTCTCAAGATATAGATAGATGCTGTTTTGTTTTTTACTGTAGGCAGAGAAAATGAATAACATTATAGAAGTGGGCCAAAGAAAAGGAAAACTGAAATAAATACATACAGTGGGGTGCAGGGACCCCTGGAGGTAGTTGTAGGGTGTCCCCAGCTAAATGACAGCTTGTTAATAGTAACTTGTACAGTCTCAGTTACATTAATATTCATATTAAACATGTGGGCCCATAAGATATAAATGCTGTTAAATGTAGCTTTGATGTATCAAGCTACTTTTGCCATGTAGCTTGTAGTGCAGCTTGCTACAATTCTCCGGAGATAGCTTCACCTGTAGCTTAGCTAATCAAGAGTAACTTTTAGCTTAGCTTTCTACATTTACCAACTAGCTTGCCCATTACTGCTAACAATGCAGCTAATGGGAACAATCAGTTCTGCCTCAAAATCACTCAAAAAACACATCAAATACTTCATTTACGTTTAGTAACCTCTGTTTAAAGGGGAACATTATCACCAGACCTATGTAAGCGTCAATATATACCTTGATGTTGCAGAAAAAAGACCATATATTTTTTTTACCGATTTCCGAACTCTAAATGGGTGAATTTTGGCGAATTAAACACCTTTCTAATATTCGCTCTCGGAGCGATGACGTCACAACGTGGCGTCACATCGGGAAGCAATCCGCCATTTTCTCAAACACCGAGTCAAATCAGCTCTGTTATTTTCCATTTTTTCGACTGTTTTCCGTGCCTTGGAGACATCATGCCTCGTCGGTGTGTTGTCGGAGGGTGTAACAACACGAACAGGGACGGATTCAAGTTGCACCAGTGGCCCAAAGATGCGAAAGTGGCAAGAAATTGGACGTTTGTTCCGCACACTTTACCGACGAAAGCTATGCTACAACAGAGATGGCAAGAATGTGTGGATATCCTGCGACACTCAAAGCAGATGCATTTCCAACGATAAAGTCAAAGAAATCTGCCGCCAGACCCCCATTGAATCTGCCGGAGTGTGTGAGCAATTCAGGGACAAATGACCTCGGTAGCATGGCAAGCAATGGCGGCAGTTTGTTCCCGCAGACGAGCGAGCTAAACCCCCTATCGACCCTAGCTTCCCTGACCTGCTGACATCAACTCCAAAATTGGACAGATCAGCTTTCAGGAAAAGAGCGCGGATGAGGGTATGTTTACAGAATACATTAATTGATGAAAATTGGGCTGTCTGCACTCTCAAAGAGCATGTTGTTGCCACATGTATTTCATATGCTGTAAACCTAGTTCATAGTTGTTAGTTTCCTTTAATGCCAAACAAACACATACCAATCGTTGGTTAGAAGGTGATCGCCGAATTCGTCCTCGCTTTCTCCCGTGTCGCTGGCTGTCGTGTCGTTTTCGTCGGTTTCGCTTGCATACGGTTCAAACCGATTTGGCTCATTAGCTTCAGTTTCTTCTTCAATTTCGTTTTCGCTACCTGCCTCCACACTACAACCATCCGTTTCAATACATTCGTAATCTGTTGAATCGCTTAAGCCGCTGAAATCCGAGTCTGAATCCAAGCTATAGCTTGCTGTTCTTTCCAGTATAGTTTGTTTGTGTTGGCTTCACTATGTGACGTCACAGGAAAATGGACGGGTGTTTATAACGATGGTTAAAATCAGGCACTTTGAAGCTTTTTTTACGGATATTGCGTGATGGGTAAAATGTTGAAAAAAAACTTTGAAAAATATAATAAGCCACTGGGAACTGATTTTTAATGGTTCTAACAATTCTGAAATTGTGATAATGTTCCCCTTTAACAATCAAGCTTTATAAGCTTTGTGTCTCTCTGTTTGAAGTGAGACACGAAGAAACGTGAGGCTCAACAATTCTAACAACCCTATCCCTTGGTGAGCATGTCGCTCAAATGCCGGTGATGAAGGAAAACATTTCACACTAATTAAATGACGATTAGATGTGCAGCCCTATGATTTATCATGACTGTTTTGGACATTTGTGTTATTTTTCCTGTTTGGGGTTTCTTCCTGTCCAGGGCTCTTATTTTGCTTTGTCTTTCTGTGACTTCACTACTGCCTAAAGCCTGCTCTCCTCACCTGTACCTGATTGCCAAGCAGGATGCTCACCTGTCCCTGATTGCCAATCAGGAGAGTTTACCAGTGTCCCTTTTCTTGCAAAGCTGGTTAATTGTTTCAATGATCTGGTTGTGCCTTGTTGCGTTGTGTCTACTGCATCTTTTCTTGTCTTGCCTATCCGGGTTTACTATCTCATTATGCTGTAGCCACGTGTGTTTGTTTGGTTTGTTTGCCTGGAAGAGGGTTCACTATTTGTATCAATTATACACATTTTTAAATATATGCAAAATCATTCACATCTGCATTGCAGTGCATCTAAAACACGTTTTTACCCTTCATGCTTCATGTGGGAAATCCCACAACAATATTTGTATATATTATTACATTGCATTTTGTAATAACCAGCATGTCAAAAAACGCCACTGTAAATAAAATGGCTAATGTATTCCGTAAATGAGGTTGTCATTTGGTAAAAAATAAAATACTCGTACGTTGCCAAACTTCTAGGTAAAACAAATGATTTAGTTTCAAGTTGTTTGCAAACTGCATGCAATTAAAATGAATCCTATTAATCAGAAAATAGTCACCTGAGAAACAAATTAATCAACATATTACACATTATTCAAATCTTGGGTTAGATGCAACTTGCGCACGGCAAACACGCAGATCAATCTTGTGCAATGGGCCTTGGAATTGAATTTTAATGTTTTCTAACATCTTCAGCTTTATTTTCCAGTACACAACTTTTACCCGTAGCTAAAAAATGGTCTTAAGCTCTTACACACACGCACACACACACACGCACAAACACACACACACACACACAGACACACACGCTGTTTTGTCAGGACTGGCAGCAGTCACCATACAAGGAACACACACACACACACATTCTTGTATTTCTTACCTTCTTGAGACCTCTGAAAAATGCCTACTTCTTTTGGACCACCCTTTCTAGATATATAACAATTTGTATTTACTACATTAATAATATACACAAACTTTGCAAATATAAAAAAGGTAAGCTTTTAGTTATTTAGTTTTTTTATTTTTGAATTTTTTGTTTGGAATTGTTTTTTAATCTTCATTATGCACTTCAAGTTATTACAGTATGTCTCTATATACATATTTATTTTATTTATTCATTTTGGCCAAAGGGGGCGCATTTCAATTTCTTACACACACTTGTTATTACACATGTTGGCCAGAGGAGGAACATTTCACATTTTTACACACACTTGTTATTTCAAAAGTTGACCAGAGGGGGAGCACTTTTAAAACCGACACGCAGTCAATTTGAAAAATCCCTCCTTTTTGGGTCCACCTTGATTTTGATAGATTTCACCACCAGGGGTGCAAAATGAGACACTCTGTAAGATTGAATGGTTTTCCGTATTGGGACTATGATTTCGGTCCTAACTTGTTCACCAGTCCTCATATGGAAGGTACTTTTCCTTGTTGATGTCTCAAAAAGGGCAGAAATACAAGAACACACACGCACACGCACACACACACACACACACACACACACACACACACAATCTCGTATTTCTTACCTTCTTGAGTCCTCTGGAAATTGCCTACCGTTTTAGGACCACCCTTTCTAGATATATAAAGATTTGTATTTACAACATTAATAATATTTACATACTATGCAAATATAAAAAAGGTAAGCTTTTAGTTCATTACTATTTTATTACATTTTTTGTTTGGAATTGTTTTTTAATCTTCATTATTTACTTCAAGTTATTACAGTATGTCTCTATATACATATTTATTTTATTTACTAATTTTGGCCAAAGGGGGCGCATTTCAATTTCTTACACACACTTGTTATTACACATGTTGGCCAGAGGAGGAACATTTCACATTTTTACACACACTTGTTATTTCAAAAGTTGACCAGAGGGGGAGCACTTTTAAAACCGACACGCAGTCAATTTGAAAAATTCCTCCTTTTTGGGTCCACCTTAATTTGATATATTTCACCACCAGGGGTGCAAATGAGACATTCTCTATTATGACCATGATTTCGGTCCTAACTTGTTCACCGGTCCTCATATGGAAGGTACTTTTCCTTGTTGATGTCTCAAAAAGGGCAGAAATACAAGAACACACACACACACACACACGCACAATCTTGTATTTCTTACCTTCTTGAGTCCTCTGGAAATTGCCTACCTCTTTAGGACCACCCTTTATAGATATATAAAGATTTGTATTTACAACATTAATAATATATACATACTATGCAAATATAAAAAAGGTAAGCTTTTAGTTAATTATTATTTTATTTAATTTTTTGTTTGTAATTTTTTAATCTTCATTATTTACTTCAAGTTATTACAGTATGTCTCTATATACATATTTATTCTATTTATTAATTTTGGCCAAAGGGGGAGCATTTCAATGTCTTACACGCACGTGTTATTACACACGTTGGCCAGAGAAGGAGTACTTCACATTTTTACACACACTTGTTATTTCATATGTTGACCAGAGAGGGAGCACTTTTAAAACCGACACGCAGTCAAATTGAAAAATCCTTTTTGGGGCCACCTTAATTTTGATACATTTCACCACCAGTGGTGCAAATGAGACATTCTCTATTAGATGCAATGGTTTTCTATATTGGGACCATGATTTCGGTCCTAACTTGTTCACCGGTCCTCATATGGAAGGTACTTTTCCTTGTTGACGTCTCAAAAAGGTCAGAAATACAACACACACACACACACACACACACACAAACACACAATCTTGTATTTCTTACCTTCTTGAGTCCTCTGGAAATTGCCTACCTCTTTAGGACCACCCTTTCTAGATATATAAAGATTTGTATTTACAACATTAATAATATATACATACTAGCAAATATGAAAAAGGTAAGCTTTTAGTTCATTATTATTTTATTACATTTTTTGTTTGGTATTGTTTTTTAATCTTCATTATTTACTTCAAGTTATTACAGTATGTCTCTATATACATATTTCTTTTATGTATTAATTTTGGTCAAAGGGGGCGTATTTCAATGTCTTACACACACTTGTTACTACACATGTTGGCCAGAGGAGGAGCACTTCACATTTTTACACACACTTGTTATTTCATATGTTGACCAGAGGGGGAGCACTTTTAAAACTGACACAGTCAAATTAAAAAATCCCTCTTTTTTGGGTCCACCTTAATTTTGATAGATTTCACCACCAGGGGTGCAAATGAGACATTCTCTATTAGATGCAATGGTTTTCCGTATTGGGACCATGATTTCGGCCCTAACTTGTTCACCGGTCCTCATATGGAAGGTACTTTTCCTTGTTGACGTCTCAAAAAGGGCATTAATACAAGAACACACACACACACACACACACACACACACACACACACACACACACACACACACACACACACACACACACACACACACACACACACGCACACACACTCTTTATAGATTTGAATTGGCAGCTTGGTGTTTTTTAATGTCTATTCATATTAATCTCTTAATATAAGAAGAAAAAAAACTCCTTTTTAAAAATGTAACAATCCTGGTTTACCCTTCAAAACCCACATTTATTTAATGGTGAATAAGACCCACTTCATAAAGGACTTTAAAATTCAAACTCTATTAATAGGGTATACAGTAGAATAGTGGTTCTCAAACTGTGGTACATGGGCTCCATCTAGTGGTATGCCAAAGAATCACTTAAATATTCAAACACAGTCTTACTGTTCAAAATGTGTGTCATGT
Organism: Nerophis lumbriciformis; assembly: GCF_033978685.3. Lineage (NCBI taxonomy): Eukaryota > Metazoa > Chordata > Actinopteri > Syngnathiformes > Syngnathidae > Nerophis > Nerophis lumbriciformis. The sequence continues at coordinate 40,074,154 of NC_084562.2, forward strand.
TACAGTGGGCCCAAAAAATTAAAGATACTTGTTGAATAAGATATCTGCCTTGTTTTTTAATGAATATTTAGGCCTACTACGCTACCGTGTTTTAATGTTGGTCACTATTGTGGTACTTGGAGAGCCAAGTGTGTTTGGTGAAAATAGTTCCAGAACCACTGCAGTGCTAATGCGCTCGCCCATTAAACAGAGAATAACCACAAGTGTTGTTTTGCTAAGGCAATTATTAAATCCCCAAAAAGTTGCAGTATTATCAAGCTGCAGCAGTTAATCAATTCTGCTGTCACAATAGTGAGCGGAGTGATTAAAGATCAGTGTTCTTGGCGTCTCATACCTTATTGACAAAGTGCAAGTCAGCAATGTTCTTGATAAAGGTTAAACACCGAGCATTATTGGCAATATTGTACCACTTTAGGGATTTCAAACAATATCAACAGTGTATCTAGAGCATGGCAATATGTCCACAAGGCTTGTTTTGAACGTCTGTTGTACTACAAATAAAAGCTCAGTCACTCTGGAGAGTAGCGTGTATTTTACTTTCATCTCAAATGTGGATGGAAAGATTTCATGTGCTGATTTTGTTTTATAGTCTAAGCTAAAAAGGTTGAACTGTTCAAAAAATGAATACAAATCATGGATCTTGCTTGCATTTGATTGCAAAACCACATTGCCTTTCTGCAATCAGCAGTGTGCGCTCTGACAAGAATGAGGAATTAAATGTACAAATTAATACAAACCCCGTTTCCATATCAGTTGGGAAATTGTGTTAGATGTAAATATAAACGGAATACAATGATTTGCAAATCCTTTTCAACCCATATTCAATTGAATGTGCTACAAAGACAAGATATTTGATGTTCAAACTCATAAACTTTTTTTTTTTTTTGCAAATAATAATTAACTTAGAATTTCATGGCTGCAACAGGGCATGTTCACCACTGTGTTACATCACCTTTTCTTTTAACAACACTCAGTAAACGTTTGGGAACTGAGGAGACACATTTTTTAAGCTTCTCAGGTGGAATTATTTCCCATTCTTGCTTGATGTACAGCTTAAGTTGTTCAACAGTTCAACTGTTGCGGTATTTTAGGCTTCATAATGCGCCACACATTTTCAATCGGAGACAGGTCTGGACTACAGGCAGGCCAGTCTAGTACCTGCACTCTTTTACTATGAAGCCATGTTGATGTAATACGTGGCTTGGCATTGTCTTGCTGAAATAAGCGGGGGCGTCCATGGTAACGTTGCTTGGATGGCAACATATGTTGCTCCAAAACCTGTATGTATCTTTCAGCATTAATGATGCCTTCACAGATGTGTAAGTTACCCATGTCTTGGGCATTAATACACCCCCATACCATCACAGATGCTGGCTTTTCAGCTTTGCGCCTATAACAATCCGGATGGTTCTTTTCATCTTTGGTACGGAGGACACGACGTCCACAGTTTCCAAAAACAATTTGAAATGTGAACTCGTCCGACCACAGAACACACAGTCCATCTTAGATGAGCTCAGGCCCAGCGAAGCAGACGGCGTTTCTGGGTGTTGTTGATAAACGTTTTTTGCCTTGTATAGGAGAGTTTTAACTTGCACTTACAGATGTAGCGACCAACTGTAGTTATTGACAGTGGGTTTCTGAAGTGTTCCTGAGCCCATGTGGTGATATCCTTTACACACTGATGTCGCTTGTTGATGCAGTACAGCCTGAGGGATCGAAGGTCACGGGCTTAGCTGCTTATGTGCAGTGATTTCTCCAGATTCTCTGAACCCTTTGATGATATTACGGACCGTAGATGGTGAAATCCCTAAATTCCTTGCAATAGCTGGTTGAGAAAGGTTTTTCTTAAACTGTTCAACAATTTGCTCACGCAGTTGTGCACAAAGTGGTGACCCTCGCCCCATCCTTGTTTGTGAATAACTGAGCATTTCATGGAATCTACTTTTATACCCAATCATGGCACCCACCTGTTCCCAATTTTCCTGTTCACCTGTGGGATGTTCCAAATAAGTGTTTGATGAGCATTCCTCAACTTTATCAGTATTTATTGCCACCTTTCCCAACTTCTTTGTCACGTGTTGCTGACATCAAATTCTAAAGTTAATGATTATTTGCAAAAAAAAAATGTTTATCAGTTTGAACATCAAATATGTTGTCTCTGGAGCATATTCAACTGAATATGGGTTGAAAATGATTTGCAAATCATTGTATTCCGTTTATATTTACATCTAACACAATTTCCCATTCATATGGAAACGGGGTTTGTGGATATACATACGTACCTTATTTACCGGACTATAGAGCGCACATTCTTTCCATATATTAGCCGCACCGGGCGACAAGCCACAGATATACATTGCGAAATGAGTTATTTACACAGAACAATTATGTAAATGTTTATTTACATACGTTAATTATTTCCAAACGGTGTCTGCAACAAAGCAGTAAAACAGCTGATCAAACAAAACAGAAGTTATCGCCATGAAGCCACTAACTGCGGAAGTTAGCTCTCCAATCAACTAAACAGACTCAATAACTCCACACTGACGTCTTGGTGACTTTACTGCGGAATTTGTGAAACTAAAACAATACAAAAAGAATGTCGTTGTAAGGTAATATTACTAACACAGACACTCATAAACGTGTTAGCATATTAGCTAGTGCTGACAATGCTAGCGTCATTACATTACAATTTTAAATATACAAATATGGATGAAAACACTCCTACAGACATCGCACATGGGGCGGTTTAGTAAGTATGAATAGTTTTAGTTATATTGTAAATCTTACAAACGTTGCTCGGTGTATTGAATTAAGAATCCAAAGGAGTAGAAGGCTATGGACGACTAGAAAACTGCAACACACTCCGATTGAAAAAAAAAAAAAGTACTGGTAAATGGAAGGACAATGCAGCACCTGCAGCGAGCAAACTTATCGAAAAAGATGGCGCAATAGCACAAACAATAAAGCACCTACTCACTGTATTTTTTTTTTGGGGGGGGGGGACTTTTTATTATGGCCGTCAGCGAAGAAAAATCCATAAATTAGCCGCACTGTTTTATAAGCCGCAGGATACAAAGCGTAGGAAAAAAGTAGCAACTTATTGTCCAGAATTTACAATACCAAACATACAGTCAGAGCTAAGTTTTTGTTTGTTTTATTCTGTTTTTGCTGAAATTCTCCTCCAAAATGTGGCCTTGCTGATGAAGCGTTTACGCGCACTGTGTAAACTCTTAGTTGGCCAATAGTCTTCCGGACAGTCTTTCTGCATTTTATATTGAATACAGCTGCAAAGTCTTTGAAAATACCAACATACCATAGGGCCAAAGAAAGGTGCAAGTTCCAGCACTGTGTTAACCCTCTGGGGACAAAGGCTACCTTTTTGTTTTTTTCATTCCATTTTTGCTGTATTTTGGTCATAATTTTTGTTTTGTTACTCCATTGTACAAGCTTTTTTCATTTTTCATGTTGATTTGAAAGTTAAGTTCAAGTTAAAATACCAATGATTGTCACACACACACTAGGTGTGGTGAAATTTGTCCTCTGCATTTGACCCATCCCCTTGTTCACCCCCTGGGAGGTGAGGGGAGCAGTGAGCAGCAATGTCAAATTATTTCAGAAGTATATGATACACATTGACAGTTATTCAACAATACCCCAAGGCCAAACAGGATACAATCGTCCCTCGCCACGTTGCGCTTCAAATATTGCAGGTTCACCACAGCAAATTTTTTTTTTGGGTGGGGTGGATGTTTAACCATTTTCCACAACATTTTTGCCCTAAATTAAGCATTTTCAAGCATAAAAAAGCTAAATGAACAAAAAAATATATATAAATATTACAGTATTATTAGCCACTAGATGAGCCCAAACTAATCAGAATGCTTTTCAATATCGAGGCCACTGATTGGCTCAGCCCCAGCCAGCATTAGTGTATTGAATTAAAGCAGTGTAAAGGTGACTAAGGAGTGTTAATTCATTTTTAGAGGTCATTCATATTTTTGAAAAATGTATTTAAAGGGTCGTAAACAAGTCTTTTATGCTCTCGCTATGAAACTATGTGATTTTCAATTAATGATTCCTACTTAACGGAAATTAATTTACCACAATCACCAGTTAGCAGCAATAAACGAGGGATTGCTGTATATAAATCCTTCATTTTTCAAAAGGCATAAAACCATTTTGGATAGAAACTTGTTTATATGCTTTTTTTTTGCTCAAATCTCTCAACTCAACTTCAACCCCAAGCAAAACTACCATGTAAACTTGTTTTTCTTATCCTTAAAGAGCTTTTGATCAAATTCTGTTCGAGTTTTCAATTCGTATATATGTGCATAACATGAGTTAACTGATCAAAAGGTCTTCAAAAGGGTAAAAATAAAACATGTTAGATATTTTTGTTTAGGACTGAAGTTTTTTGAGAACTTCAAGCAAACAGATTTTTAATATTTAGATATTCAAATTGGATACAATAAAGTAAACACTATAGAGTTTTAGAAAATACTATAGAGTTTTAGAAAAATACGATATATAAGTAGGACAGAATTGTCCATAAGAACGATTGATTATTGATGATTTTGGATAAATCAATTTTTTTCTGCTACTATCTTTAAACACACATATGTGCATGGCATGTGCATAAAGGAATTTGATTTACTGTATATCTTTATACCGTAAATGCAAGCATAGGCGCCGATCTACATTTCTTTTGGACTGGCAAAGCAGACTGTATCAGTTATTGTCCGCCATGTATGTCGCGGACTCAACGTCTAGGTCCAGAGTATATAGTCACCAAAAACAAATGGACAATGAAGGCAAAAGAGTGAGGAGTGTCCTGACCAGATATCTAGATCCCTAGATTGAATGATGTAAAATGTTCTTTGTCACATTGTGTACTTTCACTTGTTTATTAAAGATTAGATTTATTTGTGATGTCTCAGGTGTGATTCACTATAATATGGCCTCACAGCACACTGGATTCTAGTTAATTGAAATACCACAACACTGGATGTTGTTTAGATAAGTTAAGTTGCCTTAAAAAGGTCTCCAAAAGGGTTAAAAAAAAGCCATGTTTGATATTTTTGTTTAGGACTGAAGTTTTTTGAGAACTTCAAGCAAAAAGTTTTTTAATATTTAGATATATTCAAATTTAATACAATAACTACTTATTTTGGTCAACAATGTGGCCAATCAAAAGTAAACACTATAGAGTTTTAGAAAAATACGATATATAGGTAGGACAAAATTGTCCATAAGAACTACTGATTGATGATTTTGGATAAATCGATTTTTTTCTACAACTATCTACAAACACACATATGTGCAGGGCACGTGCATAAAGGAATGTGATTTACTGTATATCTTTATACCGTACATGCAAGCATAGGCGCCGATCTACATTTCTGCCAGTGGGTGCTCGGACGGGCGGTAAATCTGACGCTATTTTTCTGAGGCTATGTCTACACTAAGCCGGATAACCCCTTAAACAAATAATTATTTAGCCTAAGCCCCGTTTCAGCCACACTAAACTATCGTTTAAGATCCCCCTCCTCGGACAATTTTCTACACGGGTAAGTGCGCCGTGTATTTCTTGAATCTCCGGCTCTTAGCTTTGTATGGACTCATTGATCGTTTACACACTGAGTTCGGAGAGAAAGTGACGCCAGAAAGACTGCGCCCCACACAGGAAGTGACGTCAGAAAGAACGCGCCACAGCCAGCTTCATAATAAAGCGGTTTCGTAACTCGGAGGTAACCACTGGAAATATGGAGGCGAGTCATCCAGACATGCCCGTGTTTCTCTTTACGTCTCAACAGACGCTTGTGGAAATCACACATGAATACCTTAAGAGAAAGCGATTGCAGCTATTTGGGATACAACACTTTTCAGACAGCAAGAGAACTTTCCAATGTCCAGGTCAGCTGTGATTCTGCTTACCGAAAAACTTTGTCCATTTATCGAAGGAGAGACAACGAGAATGCGGGCTCCCGTGGATGTGATAAAAAAGGTAGCGTGTGCTTTGTATTACCTGGCTGTCGAGGGAAGACTACGGAAAACGGCGAATGCTTTTGGACTGGCAAAGCAGACCGTATCAGTTATTCTCCACCATGTATGTCGCCAACTCAACGTCTAGGTCTAGAGTATATAAAGTCACCAAAAACAAATGGACAATGAAGGTGAAGGCAAAAGAGTGAGGAGTGTCCTGACCAGATATCTAGATCCCTAGATTGATTGATGTAAAATGTTCTTGGTCACATTGTGTACTTTCACTTGTTTATTAAATATTTGATTTATTTGTGATGTCTCAGGTGTGATTCACTACAATATGGCCCCACAGCACACTGGATTCCAGTTAATTGAAATACCACAACACTGGATGTTGTTCAGATAAGTTACATTTAAGAACTTGCACACAAAGCAACACAGGAGGTGACTATGATGTGCACATTTGCCGCACATGCGTATTAGGTCACGTTGCGCCGGCGGACGGAGGGGGTCTTAAACGACCATTGTGTATCTGTGTACAAGGATAAGGTCAGGTGGGATTTACCCTGGATAACCTTAGTATAGAAGGGGCCTGTGCATGCGCGGTTTTTGCTTGGTGGTGAGAAAGAATTTGCCATCAATCCCTCGTTGGTGCTCGGCATTGTCCGTGGGTGCTCGGGCCTCGAAACACCCACGGGATCGGCGCCTATGCATGCAAGTGCACAGTGGTGAGCTCACCACCAGATTATCAATCAGACGTCGTCCAATCCGTTTGACAAGAGAAGGACTTTTTGACAGAGTCTTAATAGACTCCGGTGTGCAGCCATTAATGAGCGCCCACACAATACGCTGAAAAAGATTTATACAGCATCAAGGTCAGAATCAGAGACGGGAAGCAGATCACATTCTCTGCTGACCCTTGGACATTATTGATGGCTGAGGTTCAAACACGTCCACTTATCTCCAGCCTTGATCGTTGTCCATTCTGCAGCAGGACCCTGACTGCTGACCATCTCCGGGCCACACAGTCAAAGAACATAACTATTTTTCGGTTATGCATTCACCATCTATTGTTTTTATTTAATTGTTTTCCGAGTCTGGCTCTTTTGGAGATGGATCAATGAAACAAGTCAAGTGCCAGGTTTAAAATCACAATGAGCTTTTAATGTGTTTTGTCAGGAAGCAGCTGCTGGGTGTGCTTGGAAAAGTAACAGAGCCCTGACAACCAAACATTGTGTTAAAACTGACAAATTCTGACAGAAGCAGTCGTCACCTGGCAAGAAAGCTAATATATATACAGTCTGTATACAGTGTGATGAAAGCCTTAACAAAAACTCTAATAAGACCAATGTAGACTGACAAGTTCAATATGCAGTAAAGCTGTCTTGGTTTGTTAGGTAGGAAAAGGCAAATTTGGACAGAGTAAACCAAGACAAAATTAGTAGGTGGTAAAAGTATGGATGTACTTTGGGGGGGGTCCAAAAATAATGTTACACTATTGCATACTTGCCAACCTTGAGACCTCCAATTTCGGGAGGTGGGGGGTGGGGGGCGTGGTCGGGGGGTGGGGCGGGGCTAAGAGGGGAGGAGTATATTTACAGCTAGAATTCACCAAGTCAAGTATTTCATATATATATATATATAAGAAATACTTGACTTTCAGTGAATTCTAGCTATATATTTTTTTTATTATATATATATATATATATATATATATATATATATATATATATATATATATATATATATATATATATATATATATATATATATACACACAAGAAATACTTGAATTTCAGTGTTTATTTATTTACACATATACACACACATAACACTCATCTACTCATTGTTGACTTAAGGGTTGAATTGTCCATCCTTGTTCTATTCTCTGTCACTATTTTTCTAACCATGCTGAACACCCTTCTCTGATGATGCATTCTGCTTCGTCTCCTTGTTGTGTGCGCAGTAGTGCACTGCACTCTCTAAAAGCCGTAGATGTTATTGTCACATATGCATGTCCAGTAGATGGCAGTATTGTCCTGTTTAAGTGTCACAACATTGCTGTTTACGGCAGACGAACTGCTTTACGGTAGACGAAAACGTGACTGCTGTTGTTGTGTGTTGTTACCGCGCTGGGAGGACGTTAATGAAACTGCCTAACAATAAATCCACATAAGAAACCAAGAACTCGCCCTCATCATTCTACAGTTATAACGTGATTGGGCAGGCACGCTGTTTATATTGTGGGAAAGCGGACGTGAAAACAGGTCAGGTCCGCATAGATCTGGAGGGGGCCTGGTCTCCAGCTCCGCCTGAATTTCGGGAGATTTTCGGGAGAAAATTTGTCCCGGGAGGTTTTCGGGAGAGGCGCTGAATTTCGGGAGTCTCCCGGAAAATCTGGGAGGGTTGGCAAGTATGCACTATTGAATAGAGGCAAGTCAAAAACTAGTGCCCGGCGGAAAACGGTCGCTCAGGCTGAAGCTTGTCCCTTTTAGATCGCACACAAGCTCATCGATTGGCTTTCTGGGGCTACCTTATTGCCTTTTTGATTGACAGCACGGCGCCGCTGATCAATCAGCGGACAGGTGCGAGTTGGCCTCCATACGGCAATATGAATCACAAAAAAGTTAGGCAACTAAAAAAATCTACATAAGAGGAGTCTAGTGCTCCACTCAAAGGTAGTTAGTTATGTTGTTGACTAAGACTTGTGTAAACGGAATAAGAACACAAATTGCAACCAAGATGTTCGTAATTCCTAAATGTTAGTCTTTCGTTCTAGCGGGCATGGTTCCATTCCCAGCGAGGACATGAAAGGTAAACATTCAACCAAATCATAATGCAATCTTGACAAATCTAAGTAAAGTTATTTGTTTCATTCTGTCAAAGTTATTTCGTACAACAAATAAATGCTTTTTCCATTCATATTACTCCAAAATGTGCACCTGACACCTTCAAGCCACACCCCCTAGTTAAGAAATCCAAATGTCATCCCCGGCTAAGAGTACAGGCTTCAGAGATCATTGTATTTGTACTTAAAACAATTGCTACACATGTTTATTCTGCTGCAACATACAACACATAATAAAATGCAATAGCCCAGTATGCGTACCACTCGCTCCCTCTAGTGGTACGCCAAACAATCACTTAATTACATATTTACACAGTGTTACTGTACAAATGGTGTGTAATGTTACAGTGGTGAAAAATATTAAATATACTTACTAAAGAAAATCTCTGCCTTGTTTTTAATGAATATTTAGGCCTACTACGCTACTGTATTTTAATGTCGGTCATTATGGTGGTACATTGCAGGATGTTAGCGCTGTGACTCTAAGTGCCTGATTTACTTAAGATTTGTGTGTACTAAAACATGTGCAAACTTAATAGCACACACAAAGCTGATCTACCAAACGAGTTGTTGTATTTGTTTATTTGAAGGACAATGTGCAGTTAAATTAAAAAGATGGCTGCACCAGATTTAGCACCATGCTAAATTCCATCTGTAGTCCTTTTATGGTGCATCTAACATCCACATGGTTGAAAATACACAACAATATAAGAATTACACCATGAGTGCAGAGTGGATTGTGTCTGTTAAGTGAGCAGAATAAGGCGTGCAATTAATGTCTTCATTAATGTGCAGAATATATGCTGATTAGCAAATCGACCACAATACTTGGAGAAGATGCAAATATATTATACAGCTCGTGCAATGTGATTTATTAAGACTCATCACTGCTTTGCGAGCACTATTTAGTTTTTTTTTAGCACCATGAAAAGTATGTGCAAACCGACACAATTGCTGCTCGCGCTGCAAAGACAGAGAATCCTCCGTCATACGTGTGTGTGCCAAGTGTCAACAAATTTGCATGGTCCGTCAGAAATATATAAATATTTGACATATTGTCTATTCAGCAACATTCTTTTATAATGTTATAGCTGCATGCTCTGTTTGTCTTAAACAAACTCAATTGATGCGTTTTGGTGCTTTTGGCGTTTTTTTAATGACGTTAATGTTTTCGTTTTGTAATGTATATTACAAACCCCGTTTCCATATGAATTGGGAAATTGTGTTAGATGTAAATATAAACGGAATACAATGATTTGCAAATCATTTTCAACCCATATTCAGTTGAATATGCTACAGAGACACATATTGGATGTTCAAACTGATAAACATTTTTTTTTTTGCAAATAATCATTAACTTTAGAATTTGATGCCAGCAACACGTGACAAAGAAGTTGGGAAAGGTGGCAATAAATACTGATAAAGTTGAGGAATGCTCATCAAACACTTATTTGGAACATCCCACGGTGTGCAGACTAATTGGGAACAGGTGGGTGCCATGATTGGGTATAAAAACAGCTTCCAAAAAAATGCTGTCTTTCACAAGAAAGGATGGGGCGAGGTACAACCTTTTGTCCACAACTGCGTGAACAAATAGTCAAACAGTTTAAGAACAACATTTCTCAAAGTGCAATTGCAAGAAATTTAGGGATTTCAACATCCACGGTCCATAATATCATCAAAAGGTTCAGAGAATCTGGAGAAATCACTCCACGTAAGTGGCATGGCTGGAAACCAACATCGAATGACCGTGACCTTCGATGCCTCAGACGGCACTGTATCAAAAACCCACATCAATCTCTAAAGGATATCACCACATGGGCTCAGGAACACTTCAGAAAACCACTGTCACTAAATACAGTTCGTAGATACATCTGTAAGTGCAAGTTAAAACTCTACTATGCAAAGCAAAAGTCATTTATCAACAACATCCAGAAACGCCGCCTGCTTCTCTGGGCCCGAGATCATCTAAGATGGACTGATGCGAAGTGGAAAAGTGTTCTGTGGTCTGACGAGTCCACATTTCAAATTGTTTTTGGAAATATTCGACATTGTGTCATCCGGACCAAAGTGGAAGCGAACCATCCAGAATGTTATCGACGCAAAGTTCAAAAGCCAGCATCTGTGCTGTTATGGGGGTGCATTAGTGCCCAAGGCATGGGTAACTTACACATCTGTGATGGCACCATTAATGCTGAAAGGTACATACAGGTTTTGGAACAACATATGCTGCCATCTAAGCGCCGTCTTTTTCATGGATGCCCCTGCTTATTTCAGCAAGACAATGCCAAGCCACATTCAGCACGTGATACAACAGCGTGGCTTCGTAAAAAAAGAGTGCGGGTAATTTCCTGGCCTGCCTGCAGTCCAGACCTGTCTCCCATCGAAAATGTGTGGCGCATTATGAAACGTAAAATACGACAGCGGAGACCCTGGACTGTTGAACGACTGAAGCTCTACATAAAACAAGAATGGGAAAGAATTCCACTTTCAAAGCTTCAACAATTAGCTATCTCAGTTCCCAATCGTTAATTGAGTGTTGTTAAAAGAAAAGGTGATGTAACACAGTGGTGAACATGCCCTTTCCCAACTACTTTGGCACGTGTTGCATCCATGAAATTCTAAGTTAATTATTATTTGCAAAAAAAAAATAAAGTTAATGAGTTTGAACATCAAATATCTTGTCTTTGTAGTGCATTCAATTGAATATGGGTTGAAAATGATTTGCAAATCATTGTATTCCGTTTATATTTACATCTAACACAATTTCCCAACTCATATGGAAACGGGGTTAGTATTAACATATCTGTTGTGTGGGGAAAAAAACCTAACCTTCTTGAAGTTTGCATTTTTTTGCATCTTGAGCACAGTAGTGCAGTCTCTTACATGAGTGCACATTTAGGGCTAAAAACATTTCAAAAAATACAAATAAAAGGGTTTTGTTGTAGATATGTTTGAAAACATTGAGACGCCACAGGTAGGAGCATAATACAATTAATGTGCAGTACAGTTGGTAGGGTTGTAGTTTTGCCTTATTCCTGTGAGAATCCTGCATGTGACTGAAGCATGAGTGGGACTATCAAGGACCAGCTGCAGTCTGCTCAAACGACCACCAGGCAGCATCTGTGAGCTGATAATACTAAAACCTCAAACAACCAGGTAGCAACTGTGAGCAGATACTTTTCGGTTACCTTTCTCTTTTAGACTTATCATGGCTTTTTAGTTGTGTAGTGCATTCTTCACTCACGCTTTAAGTGAGGGATGAGGAGAAAACTAACCCATATCCACAGTAAATGATTGAGCGTCTCTGTGGTGATGCCTCGTATATATATTACACGCAAAATCCTCATTTAAGAAGGAGGTCTGCACCACTTTTGAATCGTACACGCAACACGCCCACTAATAGTATATGCTTTTTTCATAGATTGCACACGCTGTTTAGCGTGTAATATTAGGATCTTAGCAAATCGGGCTCTAAGTGTGAGGCATTGTAGGGCTTCCAGAGAGTCGCTGTGCGTGTTTCTATTGAGCAAAATATGCTGCAATGGGGCCAACGGATGTTGCAAGTGCCAGCACTTTGATAAATAAGGTGAGAAACCCTATTGAATTCAAGAAAGAACTCAGAGCACAGTGCGAAGGTGGCATCCGTGTGACTCGCTTCTCTTCTTCTCTCTTCTAATTGCCAACAAGAGTTTTCAATAAAGGTAAAAATGAATGCATTCGTTAATTAAATGAAGCGTAGTTCACATTGTGTATTTAAAACTATAACTATTCTCTATTAAATTTGTTTTGTATTAATATTTTTTGGGTGTCTGAAACAAATTAATGTGATTTGTATTATGGAACTAATGCTTTGATTTTCATACAAATTGGTCTTTGTATGACATTTTGGAACATTTTTAGAGCTGTTTCTATTTTAACCCCTAAATGCAGTGCCACATATTTATGAGCAATTTGAGTGTCTTAGAAGGGTTAGCTGTCTCTTCTGGGTTTTTTTATTCTTAGAAAGCAGTAGGCGTCCCTTGTGCACAATAGTCTATGTGGTTGGTCTCAGAAACTTTCACCATCAATAAGGAACATTGCAAGGCATGCACTGACTTTAAGTTCAATAATTCAATTTCAAGAAAAAAGCCCGCAGGCCATCAGTTTCACCTTTTTTTGACTTTCTTCCTTCTTTCCTCCCACTTTAGTTTTCAGTACATTTACTGTATGAGTTATATTTCTAAATATTGTTGCTTGAAACATTAAATGCAGTCATGGGTTATTTAATACAAACTATTGACTAGTATCCATCCTGGACCTTTGGCTCAGTGCTTGCCCTTCCTTAAAGGCCTACTGAAATGCGATTTTCTTATTTAAACGGGGATAGCAGGTCCATTCTATGTGTCATACTTGATCATTTCGCGATATTGCCATATTTTTGTTGAAAGGATTTAGTAGAGAACATCGATGATAAAGTTCGTAACTTTTGGTCGCTGACCGAGAAAGCGACGATTTCCCCATTAATTTGAGCGAGGATGAAAGATTTGTGGATGAGGAAAGTGAGAGTGAAGGACTAGAGGGCAGTGGGAGCGATTCAGATAGGGAAGATGCTGTGAGAGGCGGGTGGGACCTGATATTCAGCTGGGAATGACTAAAACAGTAAATAAACACAAGACATATATATACTCTATTAGCCACAACACAACCAGGCTTATATTTAATATGCCACAAATTAATCCTGCATAACAAACACATCCCCCCTCCCGTCCATATAACCCGCCAATACAACTCAAACACCTGCACAACACACTCAATCCCACAGCCCAAAGTTCATACAGCACATATATTTCCCCAAAGTCCCCAAAGTTACGTACGTGACATGCACATAGCGGCACGCACGTACGGGCAAGCGATCAAATGTTTGGAAGCCGCAGCTACATGCGTACTCACGGTACCGCGTCTGCGTATCCAACTCAAAGTTCTCCTGGTAAGAGTCTCTGTTGTCCCAGTTCTCCACAGGCCAATGGTAAAGCTTGACTGTCATCTTCCGGGAATGTAAACAATGAAACACCGGCTTTGTTATCCGGCACAACAGTCAGGGGGTGCATTCTACGGCGGGGGTGCGTTATCCGGCACAACACCTGCCGCAACACACCGCTTCCCACCTACAGCTTTCTTCTTTGCTGTCTCCATTGTTCATTGAACAAATTGCAAAAGATTCACCAACACAGATGTCCAGAATACTGTGGAATTTTGCGATGAAAACAGACGACTTAATAGCTGGCCACCATGCTGTCCCAAAATGTCCTCCACAATCCGTGACGTCACGCGCTGACGTCATCATACCGAGACGTTTCCAGCAGGATATTTCGCGCAAAATTTAAAATTGCACTTTAGTAAGCTAACCCGGTCGTATTGGCATGTGTTGCAATGTTAAGATTCCATCATTGATATACTGCATAAACTATCAGACTGCGTGGTTGTTAGTAGTGGGTTTCAGTAGGCCTTTAATAAGCCCAGTTAATTCTGATAATAATGGCACATATTTTATAGATATGGACTGAAAAATGATGTTTGCAGGAAAAATTCCCAGCAAAATAGACACAATAGTCATTTTAAGCTAAAAAGTGTCATCACATTTTTCAGTCATCAGTATGTATTTTGGTAGCATCTTCATCCATCCATCCATTTTCTACCGCTTGTCCCTTTCGGGGTCGGGGGGTCGCTGGAGCCTATCTCAGCTGCATTTTCAATTATCATATATTATTTTCATGCAGAACTTGAAGGAATGATCAAATGTGTGTGCATTGTTGAAAGTTGTGGCCATACAACTAAAGCATGGGTCAGTCTGCATACATTTCCAAATGATGGGAATATTAGCAAAAGTATGCACCTCTACAGGCAAATGTGATCCTGAAAATCCGGAGCCCCTTCGAGGGGAGAAAGAGTAAATCAGAATTTGCGGAAAAACTGAGATATAAGTATAGACCCGGCACTCAAAAACGAGAGAAAAATAAGGTAAGCCGGTAGTCCAATGGAACCTTGATTTAAAGTTAAAGTTAAAGTCCCAATGTTAGTCACACACACACACACTAGGTGTGGTGAAATTATTCTCTGCATTTGACCCCTCCCCATGTTCACCCCCTGGGAGGTGAGGGGAGCAGTGAGCAGCAGCGGTGGCAGCGCTCGGGAATTATTTTTGGTGATTTAACCCCCAATTCCAACCCTTGATGTGGAGTGCCAAGCAGGGAGGCGATGGGTCCCCTTTTTTTAGTCTTTGGTATGACTCGGCCGGGGTTTGAACTCACGACCTTCCAGTCTACGAACCCTTCTTTTGCGAACTTTTCGATTCATGCAAGTTCTTCAGCATGTGCGCTTTTTTTCTGTGTTTCTTTTCTGTTTTTTGACAAGTTTTGTCCGTGTTGCTGCCTCAAAGATGCCAAAGCAGACTTATATCACTGCGTAGAAGGCATATGCCAATAAAGCATCGCCCAACACACGGCCCCTGCGCCACCTTCACTCCTTTCTCTCTCTCATGTCTGCTTGCTCTCTGCTCCAGTCAGCTAGGTAAAGGGTATTTTACTTTTTAAAATCGTTACTATTGTGCCAATGTGATTGTTAAAGTTAAGGATTTTGTGATTTCAGATCGTTTGTGAGGGTACCAGAGGGACTCCTGTGTGTGTACACGTGTTGGCAAAGTAGCTGAATGCAAGACAGTTGAGATAGTTGTTACTTTGGCTTGCCATTAAAGAAATAGTTGATCCATCACCCCCTTTCTTATGTTTGTTTGATATACATTACTGTATGGTACTTTCAGCGCCGTAACTAGGATTTGAAAAATACAGAGGTCAGACTTTGAAAGGCTTAAAATTATGGGTATCCCAGCACCATATAAAAAATATTACCTTAAGCAACACAATGAATTACCAGAAAAGCAAAAGCTGTAATTGATCTCTAACGAGCTATCACTTCTCTAACATCTTTGATAATCAGCATGATTTTGTAACAGTCCACTTTTGTATTAATATCCTAACATATTAAACATTTTAACATCAATGAAACATAAATTAAAAAAACCTACTAAATTTTGAAACACGACCATGTAGGGCTGGGCGATATATCGATATACTCGGTTTGTCTCTGTGCGATATAGAAAATGACTATATCGTGATATTCGAGTATACGTTCTCAGGCAGTTTCTTTTAGCTGCGGGGCATTAAACTGCATGTGTTTCTCACTCTTTCCTGTCTCTCCTTCTCACAGAGACATTAAAACAAGCGCACCTTCTTACATACGTCACATACTGTCACGTGAGCAACGTCACACGCTCCAGCGGAGCAACAGGTAGCGACATGGTAATGTTAGCTGTGATGCTAACAGCTAACGGTGTGGTTTGAGTGGGAATACGAGAGAAAGAAGGTGCAAATCTGGTAACAAATGGCGGAATAATTAATTCCCAAGAAAAACAGCAGGGGGTCCATCGTCTGACGGTGGTTTGGCTTCAAGTGGGAATATGTCTTTACATGTTAACATCTCTGTTCGGTGCCACACTAACTAAATGCCCAAGCAACTATTTCCACATCAACACGGTAGGACATATACTATTTGATATGCAGCTCATTTTTATGTGACACTTATTGAAATATCTTGTGTGACATCATGTTTTAAACTATTGTAGTGGCGTAATCTTAGTGACATCGTGCACAAAAGTGCACTAATAACTTGTTTTAAAATGTCTCTGACAATCTTTCACTTTCTATTTTGGAAATGACATGACTGTTTGTGCCACTGCTTAATAACTGTTTATAAATACAGTTTTTGGTAAATTGACTTAGTTGTGATTTCCCTCTCTGCATGAAAGTTTAAAATGACCATATATTAATGCAGTATGAAGAAGAATGTTTTAATGTAGACACACAGAATCATCATACTGCTGTGATTATATGTATCAAGTGTTCATTCAAGGCTAAGGCAAAATATCGAGACATATATTGTGTATCGCGATATGGCCTAAAAATATCGAGATATTAAAAAAAGGCCATATTGCCCAGCCCTACGACCAGGGTTTGAACCTAAGATCTTCTGCTTTTCTACTGCAAGTCCTAATGACGTCCACCACAGAGCCACCGGAAGCGATGAAGGACATTTTGCTTTTATGTTTTAATCAGTGACAGAGCATGACGTGGCCAGGAATATGTTTGGGGTAAAATATTACAAAACCCAAAACCAGCACGTTGTGTAAATCGTAAATAAAAACAGAATACAATGATTTGCAAATCCTTTTCAACTTACATTCAATTGAATATACTGCAAAGACAAGATATTTAATGTTGGAACTGAGAAACGTATTAATGTTTTGCAAACGCTGTTACACTTTGCATCAGTCCATCTTAGATGAGCTTGTGCCCAGCAAAGCCGGCGGCGTTTATGGGTGTTGTTGATAAACGGCTTTCACTTTGCATAGTAGAGTTTTAACTTGCATTTACAGTTGTAGAAACAAACTGTAGTTACTGACAGTGGTTTTCTGAAGGGTTCCTGAGCCCATGTGGTGATATCCTTTACAAACTGATGTCGCTTTTTGATGCAGTACCGCCGGAAGGATCCAAGGTCACGGGCATTCAACGTTACGTGCAGTGATTTCTCCAGATTCTCTGAACCTTTTGACGATATTACAGACCTTAGATCAGTGTTTTTCAACCACTGTGCCGCGGCACACTAGTGTGCCGTGAGATACAGTCTGGTGTGCCGTGGGAGATTATCTAATTCCACCTTTTTGGGGTAAAAAATATTTTTTGCAAACCAGTAATTATAGTCTGCAAATGATGTGTTGTTGTTGAGTGTTGGTGCTGTCTAGAGCTTGTCAGAGTAACCGTGTAATACTCTTCCATATCAGTAGGTGGCAGCAGGTAGCTAATTTCTTTGTAGATGTCGGAAACAGCGGGAGGCAGAATGCAAGTTAAAAAGGTGTCTAATGCTTAAACCAAAAATAAACAAAAGGTGAGTGCCCCTCAGAGAAGGCATTGAAGCTTAGGGAAGGCTGTGCAGAACGAAACTAAAACTGAACTGGCTACAAAGTAAACAAAAACAGAATGCTGGACGACAGCAAAGACCTACTGTGGAGCAAACATGGCGTTCACAATGTAACATCCGAACATGACATGACAATCGACAAAGTCCCCACGAAGAAGGATATAAACAAAGTAGATGCGGGAAATATCGCTCAAAGGAAGACCTGAAACTGCTCCAGGAAAATACCAACAAAAGAGAAAAAGCCACCAAAATTGGAGCGCAAGACAAGAACTAAAACACTACACACAGGAAAACAGCAAACAATTCCAAATAAGTCACGGCATGATGTGACAGGTGGTGACAATACACCTACTTTGAGACAAGAGCTATATGATGCATGATTGGTTATGATTTAAATTCATATCCAACAATTGCGACAACGACTTTTTACTGTCAACTGAGTTTCGTTGTTTAATGATTTCTGCTGGTGGTGTGTCTCCGAATTTTGTCAACACAAAAAATGTGTCTTGGCTCAAAAAAGTTTGAAAATCACTGCCTTAGATGGTGAAATCCCTAAATTGCAACATTTCTCAGCAACATTGAGAAATATTGTTCTGTTCGACAATTTGCTCACGCATTTGTTCACAAAGTGGTGACCATCACCCCATCCTTGTTTGTGAATGACTGAGCATTTCATGGAAGCTGCTTTTATACCCAATCATGGCCCCCACCTGTTCCTAATTAGCCTGTTTACCTGTAGGATGTTCCAAATAAGTGTTTGATGAGCATTCCTCAACTTTCTCATTTTTTTTGCCACTTGTGCCAGCTTTTTTGAAACATATTGCAGGCATCAAATTCCAAATGAGCTAATATTTGCAAAAAATAACAGTTTTCCATCCATCCATCCATCCATCTTCTTCCGCTTATCCGAGGTCGGGTCGCGGGGGCAGAAGCTTAAGCAGGGAAACCCAGACTTCCCTCTCCCCAGCCACTTCGTCCAGCTCCTCCCGGGGGATCCCGAGGCGTTCCCAGGCCAGCCGGGAGAGATAGTCTTCCCAGCGTGTCCTGGGTCTTCCCCGTGGCCTCCTACCGGTCGGACGTGCCCGAAACACCTTCCTAGGGAGGCGTTCGGGTGGCATCCTGACCAGATGCCCGAACCACCTCATCTGGCTCCTCTCGATGTGGAGGAGCAGCGGCTTTACTTTGAGCTCCCCCCGAATGACAGAGCTTCTCACCCTATCTCTAAGGGAGAGCCCCGCCACTCGGCGGAGGAAACTCATTTCGGCCGCTTGTACCCGTGATCTTGTCCTTTCGGTCATGACCCAAAGCTCATGACCATAGGTGAGGATGGGAACGTAGATCGACCGGTAAATCGAGAGCTTTGCTTTCCGGCTCAGCTCCTTCTTCACCACAACGGATCGATACAGCGTCCGCATTACTGAAGACGCCGCACCGATCCGCCTGTCGATCTCACGATCCACTCTTCCCCCACTCGTGAACAAGACTCCGAGGTACTTGAACTCCTCCACTTGGTGCAAGATCTCCTCCCCAACCCGGAGATGGCACTCCACCCTTTTCCGGGAGAGAACCATGGACTCGGACTTGGAGGTGCTGATTCCCATCCCAGTCGCTTCACACTCGGCTGCGAACCGATCCAGTGAGAGCTGAAGATCTTGGCCGGAGGAAGCCATCAGGACCACATCATCTGCAAATAGCAGAGACCTAATCCTGCAGCCACCAAACCAGATCCCCTCAACGCCCTGACTGCGCCTAGAAATTCTGTCCATAAAGGTTATGAACAGAATCGGTGACAAAGGGCAGCCTTGGCGGAGTCCAACCCTCACTGGAAACGTGTCCGACTTACTGCCGGCAATGCGAACCAAGCTCTGACACTGATTATACAGGGAGCGAACTGCCACAATAAGACAGTCCGTTACCCCATACTCTCTGAGCACGCCCCACAGGACTTCCCGGGGTACACGGTCGAATGCCTTCTCCAAGTCCACAAAGCACATGTAGACTGGTTGGGCAAACTCCCATGCACCCTCAAGGACCCTGCCGAGAGTATAGAGCTGGTCCACAGTTCCACGACCAGGACGAAAACCACACTGTTCCTCCTGAATCCAAGGTTCGACTATCCGGCGTAGCCTCCTCTCCAGTACACCTGAATAAACCTTACCGGGAAGGCTGAGGAGTGTGATCCCACGATAGTTGGAACACACCCTCCGGTTCCCCTTCTTAAAGAGAGGAACCACCACCCCGGTCTGCCAATCCAGAGGTACCGCCCCCGATGTCCACGCGGTGTTGCAGAATCTTGTCAACCAAGACAGCCCCACAACATCCAGAGCCTTAAGGAACTCCGGGCGGATCTCATCCACCCCCGGGGCCTTGCCACCGAGGAGCTTTTTAACTACCTCGGCAACCTCAGCCCCAGAAATAGGAGAGCCCTCCACAGATTCCCCAGGCCCTGCTTCCTCATAGGAAGACGTGCTGGTAGGATTGAGGAGGTCTTCGAAGTATTCCCTCCACCGATCCACAACATCCGCAGTCGAGGTCAGCAGAGCACCATCCCCACCATACACGGTGTTGACACTGCACTGCTTCCCCTTCCTGAGATGGCGGATGGTGGTCCAGAATTGCTTCGAAGCCGTCCGGAAGTCTTTTTCCATGGCCTCCCCGAACTCCTCCCATGTCCGAGTTTTTGCCTCCGCGACCGCTGAAGCCGCACATCGCTTGGCCTGTCGGTACCTGTCTGCTGCCTCAGGAGTCCCATGAGCCAAAAGAACCCGATAGGACTCCTTCTTCAGCCTGACGGCATCCCTCACTGCCGGCGTCCACCAACGGGTTCTAGGATTACCGCCACGACAGGCACCAACTACCTTGCGGCCACAGCTCCAATCGGCCGCCTCGACAACAGAGGAACGGAACATCGTCCACTCGGACTCAATGTCCAGCACCTCCCTCGTGACATGTTCAAAGTTCTTCCGGAGGTGGGAATTGAAACTCTCTCTGACAGGAGACTCTGCCAGGCGTTCCCAGCAAACCCTCACAATGCGTTTGGGCCTGCCAGGTCTGTCCGGCATCCTCCCCCACCATCGCAGCCAACTCACCACCAGGTGGTGATCGGTAGAAAGCTCTGCCCCTCTCTTCACCCGAGTGTCCAAAACATGAGACCGCAAATCCGATGACACAACTACAAAGTCGATCATGGAACTGCGGCCTAGGGTGTCCTGGTGCCAAGTGCACATATGGACACCCTTATGTTTGAACATGGTGTTTGTTATCGACAATCTGTGACGAGCACAAAAGTCCAATAACAGAACACCACTTGGGTTCAGATCCGGGCGGCCATTCTTCCCAATCACACCTCTCAAGGTTTCACTGTCGCTGCCAACATGAGCGTTGAAGTCCCCCAGTAGAACGAGGGAATCACCCGGGGGAGCACTCTCCAGTACTCCCTCGAGTGAATCCAAAAAGGGTGGGTACTCTGAGCTGCCGTTTGGCGCGTAAACGCAAACAACAGTCAGGACCCGTCCCCCCACCCGAAGGCGGAGGGAAGCTACCTTCTCGTCCACCGGGTTGAACTCCAACGTGCAGGCTTTGAGCCGAGGGGCAACAAGAATTGCCACCCCAGCCCGTCGCCTCTCACTGCCGGCAACGCCAGAGTGGAAGAGAGTCCAGCCCCTCTCAAGAGAAGTGGTTCCAGAGCCCTTGCTGTGCGTCGAAGTGAGTCCGACTATATCTAGCCGGAACTTCTCCACCTCACGCACTAGCTCAGGCTCCTTCCCCCCCAGCGAAGTGACATTCCACGTCCCAAGAGCCAGCTTATGTAGCCGAGGATCGGACCGCCAAGTGCCCTGCCCTCGGCTTCCGCCCAGCTCACACTGCACCCGACCTCTATGGCCCCTGCTATGGGTGGTGAGCCCATTGGAGGGGGGACCCACGTTGCCTCTTCGGGCTGTGCCCGGCCGGGCCCCATGGGGACAGGCCCGGCCACCAGGCGCTCGCCATCGTGCCCCACCTCCGGGCCTGGCTCCAGAGGGGGGGCCCCGGTGACCCGCGTCCGGGCGAGGGAAATCTGGGTCCTTTGTTTGTGTTCTTCATCGAGGTCTTCGAGCTGCTTTGTCTTAACAGTTTTCCAGTTCGAACATTAAGTATTTTGTCTTTGCAGTCTATTCAATTGAATATAGGTTGAAAAGGATTTGCAAATCATTGTATTTTGTTTTTATTTACCATTTACACAACATGTCAACTTCACTGGTTTTGGTGTTTGTATATGAAGCTCCTTGTCGTTCAATAATTTAAATTTTAATGTGTTTGTTCACTGATCCACTGAGCCCTACGCAGAGCCTGTGTTCTGCATTTAGGGGGACTGACACAACAATGTTAATTATATCGACAGCGTTTTGCATCAATTTCATTCAGGTGAAAGCAACATTAGTCACATCAGTATGATTTAATGTTGACGTTATGTTGACAGCACATTTCGGATCGGATATTGTTTGAAGTCAAAGTGGACTTCTTTGCGTTACATTGTTGGAGTGATAGAGGGCATGACCAAAGGTCCTATATTCTGCCGTCTCTTTTCTGTTCTGCTCCCCTCTCCTGCGTGAAGCGGTTATCAGGTGACCACAAATGACACGCTAGCTGTTCAAAGTTGGGACCCGGGGTGGACCACTCCTCTGTGCATCAGTTGGTGACGTCTCTGCGCTGCTGACTTGTCTCCTTTCAAGATGATCTCCTGCTGGCCTCACTATGAACTGGACACTCACATTATTGACTAGATCCACTCAACATCCATTGCACCGGTCGTCCAGAGGTTTGGGGTCCCCACATCTGCGGTCCCCTCCAAGGTTTCTCATTGTGCCCATTGGGTTGAGTTTTTTCTTGCCCTGATGTGGGATCTGAGCCAAGGATGTTGTTGTGGCTTTTGCAGCCTTTTGACACTGTGATTAAGGGCTAAATAAATAAACTTTGATTGATTGATTGATATTGAGAGAGCAAGATCTACATGGTGATGTACAGCGCACCTGATATCCAACACAAAGTACATTTACAGTCAGTCATATCATCTTATGCTTGTCACTTGAAAAATACAGAGGACATCTCGGTGTCCTCAATGGTAGTTACGGCCATGCTTACTTTATATTGTGTTCAAAGTGTACAAACCTTCACTGAAATGTGGACTTTTGTGTGACTAGAACCCATTATTCATGTTTGCATTGTTTCTTATGGAGAAATGTGCTTCCCTATACAAACCTTTCTATTTATGATCCATGTTTAAGAGCCAATTAAGATCGTACATTAAGGTTCCGCTGTATTCTATTTTGAGTCTTCTTCTACTGAGGTTTTTTTCAAGATGCTTGAAGAAATGCTGAAAGTGTCTATGGAAGAGTAGGGGAGACTGGTAATAGTGATTCTTTAATATTTGTTTTTTGCTCATAATGTTATTCATGTCAGTTTTCACAGACTCATGGACCAGGGCGACAAAAACATGTACAGTAATTAGGTGATCAATAGTTTTACATCTCTTTATCTACACTCTATGCGGGAAAGTGGACTCTGTAAATGATGTCACACCTAGAGGGGTCGGCATAACGCATACTTGCCAACACTCCCGGATTTTCCGGGAGACTCCCGAAATTCAGCACCTCTCCTGAAAACCTCCCGGGACAAATTTTCTCCTGAAAATCTCCCGAAATTCAGGCGGACCTGGAGGCCACGCCCCCTCCAGCTCCATGCGGACCCTCCAGGTCCGCATGGAGCAATGTTGTTGTAATATATTGAGTTGGAGGCAATAAACAGGTGAGGGGATGAAGTATGTCTCTTTACTGTAGACTTCAGAACATACTCACACACTTGACGTCAGGTGCGCAACAACACGTAAATCGTTGGCCAACCAAAAAGTAATCCCAGTACGCTATAGCCAACATTCACCAGGAGATGGCAACAGACAAACATAGATCACTCTATTGCATTCCTCCCCTTTTAGAAATGTAGAAGTTACTCAACAGAAATGAACAACCCAACCAAAAAATGCAGCAGCTCAATTAAAAAACTGTACTTAAGCCACATTCTTTTTTTTTTTTAGTACTGAACTCTTAACCCTCATTTGTAAACAATAACATGTTTATTATACAAACAGTATTTGTACATCTTTAACACAGATTTTTATACTGTCTTCAGAGATTCAGTTTTTTTGGTGGTACTCGAAACCTTTCTGGGTACCTGTGGATCACTGGTGGGGTTTTTGTTGTGGGTGATCTGGGTTCTGATG
>NC_084562.2:40103254-40173254 GCF_033978685.3 Nerophis lumbriciformis
GGCTCTGTAGCTTGGTTCCTATTTTTCATCCCCAGCATGCCCACAACACTCGTAACTTTGATCTGATATCAGGTAAACATCGTCTACTGGCTTGTACTGCTCGAAGTGTTGTATGCAGGGGACCAAAGATTTGGAACCGGCTTGATGAGAGCCTCAGGATGCTGTATTAATTCTCCAACTTCAAAAAGAAACTGAAATCTTACCTATTAACCACCTATCTCTAATGCCTCATGTGGGGTAGACTAGTGTTGGGTTTTGCATGGTTGAATGAATGTATGTATGTGTATGTACAGTATGTGTATGCTTGATTTAGTACTCTTATTTTATGTTTATCATATATATTTTTTGTGCTTGCCACCATGTTTCAGCATTCCATGCATATACTGTCCTCTGTACCCCCTGCTAAAAGCTTCTTCTCGCTTATTTGGGGGACCCTTTCACTTACCACCATCCTTAAATGATATTCACTACTATTGTAATTGTTCTATGGTATTGTGAATAAACTTGATATTTGAAAAAAATATATATAAACATTTTTGTTACATGTCCCTTGGCAAGTTTCACTGCAATAAGGCGCTTTTGGTAGCCATCCACAAGCTTCTGGCAAGCTCCTGGTTGAATTTTTGACCACTCCTCTTGAAAAAATTGGTGCAGTTCAGCTAAATGTGTTGGTTTTCTGACAAAAGACTAAGTTTCTTCAGCATTGTCCACACGTTTAAGTCAGGACTTAGGGAAGGTCATTCTAAAACCTTAATTCTAGCCTGATTTACCCATTCCTTTACCACTTTTGATGTGTGTAAGAATTTGGAGGTAATCCTTCTTTTTCATTGTCCCATTTACTCTCTGTAAAGTACCAGTTCCATTGGCAGCAAACCAGGCCCAGAGCATACACTGCAAAAAAGTCAGTGTTCAAAAACAAGAAAAAAAAAATACAAAATGAGGGGTATTTTATTTGAACTAAGCAAAATTATCTGCCAATAGAACAAGAAAATTTGGCTTGTCAAGACTTTCCAAAACAAGTAAACTTAGCTAACCTCAAGAACCCCAAAATACCTTAAAATAAGTATATTCTCACTAGTAACAACTGTACTACTTTATGAGTACCTATTTTCTATTGTTTCATTGAAAATAAAACAGCAAAGTCCACTTAGCTGTCATCTGTTTTAATTATGAGACACAATTGTGTCAAAGTCATGATTTGTTTGTTCATGCTTGAAATAAGAAATGATTACTTTAAAAAAGTAGTTTTATACTTGTGAGTGTTGATGACAACTTTGCAGCACTTGATATTTTAGTTTCAAGAATGTTTTACTCAATATAGGTCATAAAATCTCAGCAACAATCTGTAATATATTACTGAGATCATTTAGGACCAAAACACTTAAAATAAGTAAAACACTAACATAAAATCTGCTAAGTGAGAAGAATTATCGTATCTTACAGAAAATAAGCAAATATCACCTTTATTTGAGATATTTAATCTTACTTAGATTTCAGTTTTTGCAGTGTAATACTACCTCCACCATGCTTGATGGTAGGAATGGTGTTCATGGGATTAAAGGCCTCACCTTTTCTCCTCCAAACATATTGCTGGGTATTGTGGCCAAACAGCTCAATTTTTGTTTCATCTGACCAAATAACTTTTCTCCTTAAGGTCTTATCTTTGTCCATGTGATGTCAGATGAAACAAAAATGGAGCTGTTTGGCCACAATACCCAGCCCAAAAAAAAACAAAAAAAACTTCATGAATGGGTTTTTTGACCAACAAGTATGTGCTCCAATCACTCTATCACACAAAAACAGGGGTTGTAGAAATTATTGGAAACTCAAGACAGCCATGACATTATGTTCTTTACAAGTGTATGTAAACTTTTGACCACAACTGTACATACAGTACTGAAAGAGCCCATTGCAATCAGATAAACAACATTTCACTAAGGAATTCTCCTTACATATTTTTTGCTACTGGAAAATAATTGATATTATGAACTAAAAAAAACACTGATTCCATGTACAGCACATTTTTCCGCAAGTTTGCTTTAGTTCTTTAAAGGCCTACTGAAATGTTATTTTCTTATTTAAACGGGGATAGCAGGTCCATTCTATATGTCATACTTGATCATTTTGCGATATTGCCATATTTTTGCTGAAAGGATTTAATAGAGAACATCGACGATAAAGTTCATAACTTTTGGTCGCTGATAAAAAAGCCTTGCCTGTACCGGAAGTAGCAGACGAGTAGCGTGACGTCACAGGTTGTGGAGCTCCTCACATCTGCACATTGTTTGCAATCATGGCCACCAGCAGCGAGAGCGATTCGGACCGAGAAAGCGACGATTTCCCCATTAATTTGAGCGAGGATGAAAGATTTGTGGATGAGGAAAGTGAGAGTGAAGGACTAGAGGGCAGTGGGAGCGATTCAGATAGGGAAGATGCTGTGAGAGGCGGGTGGGACCTGATATTCAGCTGGGAATGACTAAAACAGTAAATAAACACAAGATATATATATATACTCTATTAGCCACAACACAACCAGGCTTATATTTAATATGCCACAAATTAATCCCGCATAACAAACACCTCCCCCCTCCCGTCCATATAACCGGCCAATACAACTCAAACACCTGCTCAACACACTCAATCCCACAGCCCAAAGTACCGTTCACCTCCCCAAAGTTCATACAGCACATATATTTCCCCAAAGTCCCCAAAGTTACGTACGTGACATGCACATAGCGGCACGCACCTACGGGCAAGCGATCAAATGTTTGGAAGCCGCAGCTGCATGCATACTCACGGTACCGCGTCTGCGTATCCAACTCAAAGTCCTCCTGGTAAGAGTCTCTGTTGTCCCAGTTCTCCACAGGCCAATGGTAAAGCTTGACTGTCATCTTTCGGGAATGTAAACAATGAAACACCGGCTGTTTTATCCGGCACAACATTTAGGGGGTGCATTCTACGGCGGGGGTGCGTTATCCGGCACAACACCTGCCGCAATACACCGCTTCCCACCTACAGCTTTCTTCTTTGCTGTCTCCATTGTTCATTGAACAAATTGCAAAAGATTCACCAACACAGATGTCCAGAATACTGTGGAATTTTGCGATGAAAACAGACGACTTAATAGCTGGCCACCATGCTGTCCCAAAATGTCCTCCACAATCCGTGACGTCACGCGCTGACGTCATCATACCAAGACGTTTTCAGCAGGATATTTTGCGCAAAATTTAAAATTGCACTTTAGTAAGCTAACCCGGCCGTATTGGCATGTGTTGCAATGTTAAGATTTCATCATTGATATATAAACTATCAGACTGCGTGGTCGGTAGTAGTGGGTTTCAGTAGGCCTTTAAATACTATCCCAAAATAAGATGATTCGGGATAAAGATACTCCCAAAGCACATAATATCAATATGAAAATGCCTCCAGTTTTCTGCAGGCCCGCCCACATTTTGGAGCTTACTGACTATTGCGGGCGTTTATTTAAATTGCATGAAAACAACTGATAAAAATATGTGTGCTTGTCTCACATAAGGATTGTGAATCTTAGGCAAAATAAAAAATCCAGTTCCTCTTTAACATATTGAAGGTCAAATAACAAGGTTTTTATTCATTCTAAAAAGGTGTCTCAGGCACCCCCAAGAGACCACAGCGCCGTTGATGGAATTGTAGTAATCCTTTCTTGGACAGCATCTGTTTGTCTAACAGTCTAGTCTACCATTGAAGTACTTTTACAGCACAACAATTCATTATCATCACCCACTGTTGGTTTTTTTTCCCCCACAATCGACTCCTCCCAAAAAAAAATTATTTATATAGGGAGTATTTCTGACAAACCACTCACTAAATTATCCACCAGTAAATTGTTGTGAATTTGCATATAAAGTCTATGTTAAGCTTGAGTTTGCACACAACTCTCAATCTTGCCAACCTGAAATGAATTGTTAACCTTGTGTCTGTAGCCATATATCCCTTTCAACCCCCAGATGCTTTAACAAAAACACGATTAATTAAACGCCGCAGTTTAGTGGGAATCAGTCACCACGGTGGTTACCTCAAATTAATTAGGTTGACAGCATGTAATTTAGCCAACCAAGCATCAGTAATAAGTCTGCTCCAGGTTTTCTCCTGAAATTAAAGCTTACTTTTATAAACCAAAGCTTTATTTATACAATTAACTTTCAATCTAGTTATATGTTTCAATCTGTGATTAAATGCGTTCATACTTCACACCTGCAAACAGTCCCTTTAATGTCCCTTTTCTGGAAGACATCTCAATGAAGTGCCTGAGTAATGAGTCAGTACAGTACAGTCTAGTGAGCTGATCCAATTTGTTCATCATGCAGTAATACAGTACATTATCCATTTAGAACACAGATTGTTCCATTGTCCCATATTCTCAAAAGCAAGCCAAAACATTACAAAACAAGAGTAAATCACAATATTTATTTGATGATATAAAACCCCCACATTAGCACACTGTTGCTGCAAAACACACCTAACTCCAAGCCCCATTTTGTACATAGGGTTTAAAAGTATACTACAGAGGAACCTCAAATATGAACCTGATCGGTTTTTAAGCAAGGATCGTAAACCAAAAAGTGCGTATAGTGAAGCAGAGTTCCCAAAAAGAATCAATATAAACATGAATAATTGGTTCTAGCGTCAACAAAAGTCCCTATTTTAATAAAATACTGGACACTTTGAAGGCACTATACACACACACATATATATATATATATATATATATATATATATATATATATATATATATATATATATATATATATATTAGGGCTGGAACAACTAATCGATTACATCGATTAAAATCGATTATAAAAATAGTTGGCGATTAATTTAGTCAGATTCGGTGGATCTATGCTTTGCGCATGCGCAAAGGCAATTTAAAAACTTTTTTTTTTTTTTTTATAAACCTTTATTTATAAACTGCAACATGTACAAACAGCTGAGAAACAATAATCAAAATAAGTATAGTGCCAGTATGCTGTTTTTTTCCCAATAAAATACTGGAAAGGATAGAAATGTAGTTTGTCTCTTTTATCCGATTATTAATTGAAGTAATAATCGACAGATTAATCGATTATCAAATTAATCGTTAGTTGTAGCCCTAATATATATATATAAGTTTACATACACTCATAAAGAACATAATGTAATGGCTGTTCCAATAATTTCTACAACTCCTATTTTTTTGTGATAGAGTGATTGGAGCACATACTTGTTGGTCACAAAAAACATTCATGAAGTTTGGTTCTTTTATGAATTTATTATGGGTCTACCGAAAATGTGACCAAATCTGCTGGGTCAAAAGTATACATACAGCAAAGTTAATATTTTGTTACATGTCCCTTGGCAAGTTTCACTGCAATAAGGCGCTTTTGGTAGCCATCCACAAGCTTCTGGCAAGCTTCTGGTCCGGGGGTCTCTGCTGTCGTATTTTACGCTTCATAATGCGCCACACATTTCGATGAGAGCCAGGTCTGGACTGCAGGGGGGCCAGGAAAGTACCCGCACTCTTTTTTTACGAAGCCACGCTGTTGCAACACGTGCTGAATGTGGCTTGGCATTGTCTTGCTGAAATAAGCAAGGGCGTCCATGAAAAAGAAGGCGCTTAGATGGCAGCATATGTTCTTCCAAAACCTGTATGTACCTTTCGGCAATAATGGCGCCTTCACAGATGTGTAAGTTACCCATGCCTTGGGCACTAATGCACCCCCATACCAATACGGATGCTGGCTTTTGAACTTTGCATGGATAACAGTCTGGATGGTTCGCTTCCCCTTTGGTCCGGATGACACAATGTCGAATATTTCCAAAAACAATTTGAAATGTGGACTCGTCAGACCACAGAAAGCTTTTCCACTTTGCATGAGTCCATCTTAGATGATCTCGGGCCCAGAGAAGCCGGCGGCATTTCTGATGAATGGCTTTCGCTTTGCATAGTAGAGCTTTAACTTGCACTTACAGATGTAGCTACAAACTGTATTTAGTGACAGTGGTTTTCTGAAGTGTTCCTGAGCCCATGTGGTGATATCCTTTAGAGATTGATGTCGGTTTTTGATGCAGTGCCGTCTGAGGGATCAAAGGTCACGGTCATTCAATGTTGGTTTCCGGCCATGCCGCTTATGTGGAGTGATTTCTCCAGATTCTCTGAACATTTTGATGATATTATGGACCGTAGATGTTGAAATCCCTAAATTTCTTGCAATTGCACTTTGAGAAACGTTGTTCTTAAACTGTTTGACTATTTGCTCACGCAGTTGTGGACAAAGGGGTGTACCTCGCCCCATCCTTTCTTGTGAACGACTGAGCATTTTTTGAGAAGCTGTTTTTATACCCAATCATGGCACCCACCTGCTCCCAATTAGCCTGCACACCTGTGGGATTTTCCAAATAAGTGTTTGATGAGCATTCCTCAAATTTATCAGTATTTATTGCCACCTTTCTCAACTTCTTTGTCACGTGTCACTGGCATCAAATTCTAAAGTTAATGATTATTTGCAAAAAAAAAATGTTTATCAGTTTCAACAACAAATATGTTGTCTTTGTAGCATGTTCAACTGAATATGGGTTGAAAATGATTTGCAAGTCATTGTATTCCGTTTATATTTACATCTAACACAATTTCCCAACTCATATGGAAACGGGGTTTGTAAAACTGAATGTATAAATGTTCTGATACTGTTGAGTTCCCCTGGAGATGTTCAGAGACACTTCAAGTTGCTTTGGGAAAAAGGTAGCGATTAGGGAACTTATATTGCACTTGAAAATCGAAGACGTCATTACTCAAGATAACAGTGTCATTGTAAAACATACTGTAAATATGTTCATTACCAGTGTTGGGACTAACGCGTTACTTTGTAACGCGTTTCTGTAACGCCGTTAGTTTCGGCGGTAACTAGTAATCTAACGCGTTATTTTTTTATATTCAGTAACTCAGTTACCGTTACTACATGATGCGTTACTGCGTTATTTTGCGTTACTTTTTATGTAGTATAAAGTGTGTTTTATCGGAGCGTTGCGTTCTGATTCTTCTTGTGTCACAAGCCGGAGAAGAGAGAGAGACATGCGCTCTGTGTGGGTGTGTCTGAGTGTGAGTGTGGGGAGCGAGGGGGGGCGGGTCTGATCATGGCGGAGCCAGAAGTCGAGTTTGCTAACATGGAGATATTTTCACTACTTTTCTTTTGTCGAGCACAAAGAAAATAACATTTTAGTTAAATGTAAATTGTGCTTTGGATCAAAGATGCCATCTACTGCCCAAAACAGCAATTCAAATCTGCTGAAACAAGCTACATAGCAACATGCTTCGACGAAGCTAGTAAAGAGAGACAGAGACTCTGATGCCATTTCACCTCCACCACCACCACCATTCACCGCTGAAGGTACACACTCTGTCAATCAATGTTCCCTCTAATTGTTCATGTGTGAGCAAATGCAAAAAGTCCCTGAGCATTGAGTGGAGCCCATGTGAGCAACTTTAGACGTGCACACTGTAGCTACACCAGCAGCACACCTGTCCCAAACCTCACTAAATAACAACTTACATCTCCATCCATCCATCCATTTTCTACCGCTTGTCCCTTTCGGGGTCGCTGGAGCCTATCTCAGCTGCATTCGGGCGGAAGGCAGGGTACACCCTGGACAAGTCCCCATCTCATCACAGGGCCAACACAGATAGACAGACAACATTCTCTTATTATTATAATCAAATGACAGCAGTCATTTCCATTTCTTATATAAGTGTTTAGGCCCACTTATAATGACAATAACAAAAAATATTGTTTTTCATGAACTGTGTACTTGTATTGTTTGTCTGGGTGGAGGTCTTGCTTTGGAAATAATTTGTACCCCTTTCAGACATTGCATTTAGTTCCCATTAAAACATTCACATGTTGCACAATGAGATGTAAGCAGGGGATCATGTGTACATTCCTGCAACTTCCTGTTTGTAAAAAATATATTTTTATTAGTATTTATTTAATATACTAACAGCATTTAATGATTAATATTTATAAATTAAGATTCCTAATAAATGACACTAGAATAAGCACACATTTGATTGGTAAATCATAGTGTAACGACCTGGAATGACACTTTATGTGTGGTGTTGGAGTTGTCCGACTTTTTGTGTGGCTGTAAACGCATCACTGGCTAAGTGCCATATGTGCAAGTGTTGGCGCACGTGAGAGAGCGAGCGGCTGCTGTTGATATAACAAAGTTGCTTTTGGTCTGGTTTGTACTGCAGAAAATGACCAGTTTTGCTAGATATCATTTTTTTTACTAATATTTTGGTGATGTGTTTATGGCCGACAGTAAAGAGTTTTGCTCAGTAAAGTGATGGATGGAATTCATGTCCTCAAAGCGTCTCGACAGACGTTACAATATTTGAACAATGATGACGAAAACGGTTTTCTCTGTCGTGTCCGTGTCGTGTCGAAAATTGTTATGCGCTTATTTTTTTATTTGATTTTGTGCATGGCATAGATTTGCCGTGCGCAGAGGACGCTTGAGCAGTGCGCAATTGCACATGCGCGCTCCTGAGAGGGAACGTTGCTGTCAATTCTCTTATATACTCTTTCATTCTAGACTTCTAGAGTGTTTGATTATCACATCACTCTAAATGTATAGACTATAAAGTTCACAAACATAAAGAGGGATGCTAGTGGGCCAGGCCAATCTTTCCTTATCTCTAAACTAAAACTGGGGAAATGTGTAGTGTTCTGGGTTTCAGACATGATTTTGTATAAGAATTACTTGAGGAAGAAAATGCCTGGTTAGACTTTGTGTATGTAGTGTGTGCCTTTCTTGGTTTACATCTATGCTGTTATTATGCTGTTTGTTACTTATGTATGTTATGTTGCAGCTATTTAAAATAGTTTTGTCAATTTGTTCTGGCCAGAAACAAATTGGCCTTTGTAACATATATTTGTCTTTGTGTGTTGTATGTAGACCACATGGCTTAGCAGTGTCATGTCTGTGTAATCATGTTTTGTCTTAGTCATGTTTTGTTTAGTTTCTGGCTTTTTCACTCCCTTGTCTGGTCACCATAGCAACCATTAGTTTTCACCTGTCACGTCACGCACCTGTCACGTCACGCACCTGTTTCACGTTTTGAGTCACGCACCTGCTTTCACTAATCATGTCCATAGTATTTAAGTTCAGTGTTTTTCAGTTTGTTTTTCTGACGACCTCGCACCCCATACCGCACCACATTTATGCTCTGTCCATTCCTCTATGATCCTGCTTCATGTCCCTTGTCACAGTAAGTTTTGGTTCCATGTTTATAGTCTTTTTGTTTTTTCATAGTTTATTCTCCGCCACTGTGCGCGCTTTCATTTATTCCTTTTTTGATATATTAAATAAATCATGTACCTCCATTCCCGTCTCGCCCGTGCCAACTGTCCGTTGCATCCTGGAAAAGCAAACTCCCAAGATCAAGTCCTGACAAGCAGAGTTGAGTGATGCAAATGCATGTCAAGTTGATCAACAGATTGTATTATTCTCCACTACAATAACAGTACTGAAATGAAGGCTAAAAGGGCATTAATTGGAGATTTAAAAAAAAAAGAAAAAAGAAGTAACTAAATAGTTACTTTTCACAGTAACGCATTACTTTTTGGTGTAAGTAACTGAGTTAGTAACTGAGTTACTTTTGAAATGAAGTAACTAGTAACTGTAACTAGTTACTGCTTTTCAGTAACTAACCCAACACTGTTCATTACACAGCAACAGGTAGATTATACATACTTTAAGTTCTAACTTCTAACCTAAAGTTCTTTTTTTTTACATTTGAAACACTTCCTTGTGGTCTACATAACATGTAATGGTGGTTATTTGCTCAAAATTCTGCATAGATAATGTTTTATGATTGTCTCTTCATAATGCGGCTTTTTGTGAGCGGTCTTATTTAATGCATGTGCCTCCACTTCGACTGCTTCCATTTGGAGTCTACTGATAGATATAAGTTAGAACTCCACACTACTTTGTATTAGAGATGGCAACAGCGGAGGATGCATGTGCATGTACAAGCCAGTCTGCCCCACAACAAGAGAATAGAGAAAAAAAAGGAGCTTATTGACTACACAACAATAGCGGACTCGCGCAAAGCACTTTGGGTAAATGTATACTATATATGGATAATCCACTGACGTCACCGGCATGAAAAATGTCAAACGTTGTGCAAATTCCAAACGGCTCATTTGGAATTTTAAGCTAAAAATAAGTATTTGAAGCTAGAAATAAGGGTAACACTCTAGTATGGGGAACATATTCTAAGTAACAAAGACTTAATTTAGAGTTATTTGGACACTAGGGGAGCATACAAGGGTTATGGTTACTATTAAGCAATAATTCTCAGGTTTTTGAGGGAAGACTCTTAGTTAATGGCTTACTGGTTGTATAATAAGGCCAAGCAGAATGAGGCATTAATAAGTACTTAATAATGACTAATTAAGAGCCAATATATTACTAATTTGCATGTTAATAAGCAACTAATTAATGGTGAATATGTTCTCCATACTAAAGTGTTACCGAAATAAGTATTTTATTGTGAAAATTAGCAATATTCAACTTTCAATTGTTAAATTCTTAAAAAAATATATATATATCGTATTTGAATAATTATTTTCTTAATTTCAGAATTTTAAACTAGAATAGACAAATTACAATTATTCACGCTAAAATTAAGATTATGATGTAAAGTCAATGACTAAATATAAGTACCGTATTTTTTTGGACTATAAGTCGCAGTTTTTTTCATAGTTTGGCTGGGCTCCAGTGCGATTTATATGTTTTTTCCCTTCTTTATTATGCATTTTCGGCAGGCGCGACTTATACTCCGGTGCGACTTATACTCCGAAAAATACGTTAAATAGCTCTTTAACCAATGGAATTTTCAAGAAATACATTTAAATTGCAGTGAACTTAAAGTTAAAGTTAAAGTACCAATGATTGTCACACACACACACTAGGTGTGGCGAAATTATTCTCTGCATTTGACCCATCACCCTTGGGAGGTGAGGGTGAGAGGAGCAGTGAGCAGCAGCGGTGGTCACGCCCGGGAATCTTTTTTGGTGATTTAAATTGGGTCCCATTTTTATAGTCTTTGGTATGACTCGGCCGGGGTTTGAACTCACAACCTACCAATCTCAGGGCGGACACTCTAACCACAAGGCCACTGAGTAGGTTACAAGTAGGTTAACTTGTTGCTGGCCAGACTACAAAGCTGTCAACTCTCAACAAAACGCCACAGATTTGAAGACACGTTTTAAGATTATACAGTTGAAAGTTATTAATGGTCACCAATCAGTAAAAAATAATAAATAGACTTAATTAAAAGTGTGCAGGAATAATACA
Source organism: Nerophis lumbriciformis (assembly GCF_033978685.3). Classification (NCBI taxonomy): domain Eukaryota; kingdom Metazoa; phylum Chordata; class Actinopteri; order Syngnathiformes; family Syngnathidae; genus Nerophis; species Nerophis lumbriciformis. Next base: position 40,114,631 of record NC_084562.2, read on the forward strand.
TCATTAATACATTGATAAAATACTATCAACACTTTAAAAAGGACATTTAACGTAAGTAAAAAATATTCATAAGAGTATATTTACCCACCCCTGCGACTGCACAATGTTTTCTATCCACTGTTTGTAACTGTGTCACACATCAATAATTAAGTAACCATGGCCGCACTGCATCTAGCGAGTGACTGCATGGACAGATGAGAATGAAAAGGCGTGCAGGATGACTGACTTGGCTGCCGATTGATTAGCAAGTAGACATTAGACAACATGAGGGAGGGGGGAGGGGGGGACTTGCCTATTTCTCATCAGCAAGCACAGTGACTCCAACCTCATTTGCTGCAGAAATATAATGATATAAAGCTGGCTATGTCACAGTGCAGACAGCTCCTTGCTGGTGCTCAGTACAATATCAATTGTTTTCCTATCATGTGCAACATGAATGTATTGAGCGGTTAAAAGCGGGGTTTGATCATGACTGCGGTGGTGGGCCTGCTAGGGTATGGACTGCAAAGCTACACCGCCTAATCCAAATTTATGTTGAACCACGGTCCTGCCGAGCTGCCGTAAATAATTTGTTATTATTAAAGGTAGAGTCGAACTGAAATTCCTTGTCATGATTAATTTAATGCTCTCTCTAATATGTCATTTCTAATTCATAAGAGAAGTCAAGCTCCTCTCACTGAGCTCTACTTTGCATCAGCCGAGGGGCATAACAACGGTAAGTGAATGAATGCACCTTGTCATTAAGGCTGAGTGAAGCCACTGGATTCTATTTGGAGATCAGTGGGCGGAGCCGTGAGGATGACCTCGCCACTTTGGATTCCAACCCAGCACTTTATGTCAGGGGTCTTCAGTGTTTTCTCAGGCCCAGGACCCCAATATTGATGAAATGATGGGAGCCCCTATTTAAAGTATAAATCTTGTAAGGATGCTCCGATCAGGGTTTTATGCTGCCAATTCTGATACTGATCATGAGTGAGATCGGCCGATATCAATACCGATCACGACATCAAATCAAATCTTTATTTATAGAGCACTTCTCTTACACAGGAAAGTGGCAAACACAAAGTGCTTTACACAAAAAAGAAAAACGAGAAGAAAACACTTTCTCACACACACACACACACACACACACACACACACACACACGCACACGCACACGCACACGCACACGCACACGCACACGCACACACACACACACACACACACACGTATTTGTTATCTTCTTGAGACCTCCGAAAAATGCCTACCACTTTAGGACCACCCTTTCTAGATATATACAGATTTGTATTTACAACATTAATAACATATACATGCTATGCATATATAAAAAAGCTTGTTGTGAAAAATGAGTTGGAATTTCACAAGACAAAAGGTCACAATTTCACAAGAAAAACTTTTGGCAGTATTATAATAAAAGTCGTAATTGTACTTAACGCAGGTTAAAATCTTATGAGAAAAACGGAACGTTTGTGCAATATTATGATAAAAGTTGGAATTTAACTCAACAGTTGCAATTTTACAAGAAAAGCTTAACATTTTGGCAATTTTTTTAAAAGAGTCGTAATTTTACTTGACAAAAGTCACAATTATATAAGAAAACTTTTAAAATGTTGGCAATATTATAATAATAATCGGAATTTTATGACAAAAGTCATAACTTTACTAAAGAAATGTCACTATTTTGAGTTTGAGTTGAGTTTGAGTTTAAGTTTATTTCGAACATGCAAGTATACATGATACATCACAATTTCCAGTTTCTCTTTTCAACATTTTCGAAAAGGAGTAGGAAGAAGCAGAGCTTATTTAATCCTACCCCTTTTCTTTTACATAACAGTTGCTAGAACTTTTTGTTCACTTCCTGTTCACAATTTATTCACAATATACTCCATAAGTAATCACAATAAAAATAAATAAATAATAATAATTTAATAATAATATTTGGTGAAGTAAGTCATATTTCATATGATGAGATAAGTAAGTTTATTTTGAGAATGAATGAATGAATGAATGGATGGATGAAATAAATTGAGAATGTTTGTCATGGTTCTTGTTCTTTGTACTTTGTAAACACTTTAAGTTTGAAGAGTTTCTTGAAGTGGATCATATTAGTACATTGTTTGATTGCTTTGCTTAATCCATTCCATAATTTAATTCCACATACTGATATACTGAAGGTCTTAAGTGTTGTACGTGCATACAAATGTTTTAAATTACATTTTTCTCTAAGATTATATTTCTCCTCTTTTTTTGAGAAGAATTGTCGTATATTCTTGGGTAGCAGGTTATAGCTTGCTTTGTACATAATTTTAGCCGTTTGCAAATTCACTATGTCGTGGAATTTCAGTATTTTTGATTCAATAAATAAAGGGTTTGTATGTTCTCTATATCCAACATTTTGTAGTATTCTAACTGAAAGATGCAGCGTTGCAAGCTAACTGAATTAGGCACACTACTTATATTTATTTATGGCGGTATGAGACTAAATTCCTCACTGTTGCATGGTAAAAAAAACATTGTTTGGTCCGCGGACCCTCGGCCCTTGGAGTTAAAATGTTCAGGCATCCCTGCTCTAGACTCTTGTTAATCCACTTGTTAAATTCCAATTAATAACTGCTTACTTTCTTGATGTTTCAAGCTTAGCCAAATATACTTGCATATACAAGGAATTTGTCTTCGGCAGTTGTTAGCTCTCTAAGCATACAACAAATAGACAAGTACTGTATTTTTCGGACTATAAGTCGCAGTTTTTTTCATAGTTTGGCCGGGCTCCAGTGCGACTTATATATGTTTTTTTCCTTCTTTATTATGCATTTTCGGCAGGTGCGACTTATACTCCGGTGCGACTTATACTCCGAAAAATACGGTATACATTCACTGCGCAAGCAAGTACTCTAGGTGCATACTTTATAGCAAGACAATAGACAATATACTAGTCACCTGTCAACATTATAAACAAGTAAGATTATACAAGATTGGTGCAAAGTAAAAATATATACATAAGAAAAATATATAGTGACAAAAAATGTAGAGCAAGAGAGTAGTGCAAAAAAAGCCAGGTGCATGGTCTGTAATGTGCAATAAGCTTGTAATGTACAATAAGAGTGTAAAATGCATGATGTATGAGTGATAAAGTCAGAAATTGGCATTGAACGCCATTAATACTTTTTCACGAAAATTGTTCCGATACCGATACTGGCCGATTACAGGGCAAACCCCTGATACCTTGAATAAAAGTGTGTTTTAAATGAAACTGGTCCTCAAGGTATCTTGTTAACGTGTGAAATGGAGAAAAAAAATGCAATCACCAAAAATGTCACGGCCCACCATGGAGTTCATCCACTAGCAGACTCCACAGACCCCCTATTGGAGACCTCTGCTATACAGTATTTACAGTATTCAGGGTTGGGCCATAAACTAAGTAATATTTGGTTGAGTGAAAAGAAAAAGGAATATTGTTTTTACTAGTGTTGTTCCGATACTAATATTTTGGTAGCCAAAATTATTTAGATACTTTTCGGTACTTTGATACTTTTCGAAATAAAGGGGACCGCAGAAATTGCATTATTGGCTTTATTTTAACAAAAAATCTTAGGGTAAATCAAACTTATATTTCTTATTGCAAGTTTGTCCTTAAATAAAATAGTGAACATACAAGACATCCTGTCTTTAGTAGTAAGTAAGCAAACAAAGGCTCCTAATTAAGTCTGCTGACATATGCAGTAACATATTGTCATTGTTCATTATTTTGTCAAAATTAATAAGGACAAGTCGTTAAAAAAGAATTATTAATCTACTTGTTCATTTACTGTTAATATCTGCTTACTTTCTCTTTTAACATGTTCTATCTACACTTCTGTTAAAATGTAATAAGCACTTATTCTTCTGTTGTTTGGATCCTTTACATTAGTTTTGGATGATACCACAAATTTGGTTATCAATCCGATACCAAGTCATTACAGGATTATACATTTGTCATATTTAAAGTCTTTTGTGTCCAAGGACATATTTCCTGAGTTTATAAACATAATATACATTTTATTAAAACGAAAGAAGATGTTTTGATGCTAAAAAATATTGACGTAATCATAGTAGACTTGATACGCGCCTGTACTTGGTATCATTACAGTGGATGTTAGGTGTAGATCCACCCATAGCATTTGTTTATATTTTGACACCGGTGAGCTACGGTGTGTAGTGAAGCATGTTTAGCTATTTCTCGTCCTGCAGGGATGATACTTGTAATAAACGTACTTTATTTGTCGCCATGGAGGCAAGGATTAGTGATTTAGAAGTAGTTAAAACACTGCAGACTGCGGCTGGACTTTAGCCGTTAGCTAGCTAGCCATGTCTTAAAGCATCTCTTCCGGTTGGCGTTTCAGTGTTATAACTTCACCTTTTATCGTTAGTTTTAAGACCAAAATGCGTCCATTCTCCCTTTTCTGTCTATACACTGTGTCTGTTTGTAAGTACTCCGTGATTGTGCGCTGCCGAACATGCTCGTCTGCTCGTAAACCAGCAATTACACGACGTGACGACGACAGAGAGGTGGTGGACCAGTGCTTTTCAGAGGCGGTATAGTACCGAATATGATTCATTAGTATTGCGGTACTATACTAATACCGGTATTCCATACAACCCTAGTTTTTTACTAAAAATATATATCATTTGTATTTTGCATTATTTTCATTTATTGTATTAAGATGTATTGTTTATAAAACATTCCAAATAATTCATTCATTACTAAATGCTTTAAAAGGTGCCATATTTTGTATTGTAAATCAGCATGCGTCAGAATTGACAGCCAAAATGACTAACTTGGCTTGACTGCAAAGTGCTATGTTAGCCAATCCATCACTTAAAAACAGCACAACAAAAAATGTCTGAGTGGAATGCATCAGTCATTCAAACCTGCTAATATTTCATCCGTGAAATATGGTCTATACACCGATGTTTCCAAGCACTGCTTCTTGGCTTGCCTCGTCGTACAAGTTTAATGCAGTTCAGTCAGTTCAGTCCGTGCCAGCTGCCTGGCGTTTCCACTTAATGCGATACCAGCATGAGTCCTCCGAAGATCACCTTGATCAATGTTTGCAATCCATCAAATGCCTAAAGTTGAAGCCGTTTTGCTGCTGCAGCACACCTGATTGAAATGAAAGTGTAACCACTAAGCAGCCTGATTCCCAGCGACCGCAGCGTGGATGAGCCATCAAAAATGTTGAACACATCCCAGCATCTTAAAGCTAAACTTGGACTTAAGTCATCAGCTTTGAGGAGATATTGCTGGTTATTATAGTTTCAATTATGTTCATTATGACCATAAGTAATGCAAGGCTATCCAAACGTTTTGCTTCCATTGCCACTTACAGAAAAAATAAAAGCAGGAAGCATTATATAAAAACGGGGGATGCCAACATGTAAATGGTAAATGGGTTATACTTGTATAGGGCTTTTCTACCTTCAAGGTACTCAAAGCGCTTTGACAGTATTTCCACATGCACCCATTCACACACACATTCACACACTGATGGCGGGAGGTGCCATGCAAGGCCCTAACCATGACCCATCAGGAGCAAGGGTGAAGTGTCTGGCTCAAGGACACAACAGACGTGACTAGGTTGGTAGAAGCTGGGGATTGAACCAGGAACCCTCAGGTGGCTGGCACGGCCACTCTCTGCCGTCCGCCATGAGACGGCCAAATGGTTGAGTCTGAGAAGGCCTAAAACTAAAAATGTACTGTTAATTTAAACATTTTTAATAATTTAAATGTGATTATAAATATGTTAAGTTTCATATTACTTCAGAGTGCAAAGTAGGCTTATCATCTCGGGATGGTCTCCTGCTGGCCCCACTATGGACTGGACTCTCACTATTATGTTAGATCCACTATGGCCTGGACTTTCACAATATTATGTCAGACCCACTCAACGTCCATTGGGGGGGGTTACCCACATCTGCGGTCCTCTCCAAGGTTTCTAATAGGGGTGTGGGGAAAAAATTTATTCGGATTTGAATCGCGATTCTCATTTTTTATAAATCAATTTTTTTTTTTTTTTTTTTTAAATTTGTTTTATTTATTTTATATTTTTTATTTATCAATCCAACAAAACAATACACAGCAATACCATAACAATGCAATCCGATTCCAAAACCAAACCCGACCCAGCAACACTCAGAACTGCAATAAACAGAGCAATTGAGGAGACACAAACACGACACAGAACAATCCAAAAGTAGTGAAACAAAAATGAATAATATCAACAACAGTATTAATATTAGTTAAAAAATCCCTCATTGACATTATCATTAGACATTTATAAAAATTAAAAACAATTAACAATAGTGTCACAGTGGCTTACACTTGCATTGCATCTCATAAGCTTGACAACACACTGTGTCCAATATTTTCACAAAGATAAAATAAGTCATATTTTTGGTTCATGTAATAGTTAAAACAAATTTACATTATTGCACTCAGTTGATAAAACATTGTCCTTTACAATTATAAAAGCTTTTTACAAAAATCTACTACTCTGCTTGCATGTCAGCAGACTGGGGTAGATCCTGCTGAAATCCTATGTATTGAATGAATAGAGAATCCTTTTGAATCGGGAAAAAATAGTTTTTGAATCAAGAATCGATTTTTGAATCAAATCGTGACCCCAAGAATCGATATTGAATCGAATTGTGGGACACCCAAAGATTCACAGTCCTAGTTTCTTGTAGTCATTCTTATCGACGTCCCACTGGGTTGTGAGTTTTTCCTTGTCCTTATGTGGGCGCTGAACCGCGGATGTCGTTGTGGCTTGTGCAGCCCTTTGAGACACTTGTGATTTAGGCCTATATAAATAAACATTGATTGATTAATTGATTGATCTGTGAGTAATACTGTAACGTATTATTTTCGGGTCTCCCTATGTCTAGCATTAAAAGATTACAGTTGGTACAAAATGCGGCTGCTAGACTTTTGACAAGAACAAGAAAGTTTGATCATATTACGCCTATACTGGCTCACCTGCACTGGCTTCCTGTGCACTTAAGATGCGACTTTAAGGTTTTACTACTTACGTATAAAATACTACACGGTCTAGCTCCGTCCTATCTTGTCGATTGTATTGTACCATATGTCCCGGCAAGAAATCTGCGTTCAAAGAACTCCGGCTTATTAGTGATTCCCAGAGCCCAAAAAAAGTCTGCGGGCTGTAGAGCGTTTTCTATTCGGGCTCCAGTACTATGGAATGCCCTCCCGGTAACAGTTAGAGATGCTACCTCAGTAGAAACATTTAAGTCCCATCTCAAAACTCATTTGTATACTCTAGCCTTTGAATAGCCCCCCTTTTTTTTTTAGACCAGTTGATCTGCCGTTTTTTTTCTTTTCTCCTCTGCTCCCCCCTATCCCTTGTGGAAGGGGAGACACACAGATCCGGTGGCCATGGATGGGGTGCTGGCTGTCCGGGGTCGGGACCCGGGGTGGACCGCTCGCCTGTATATCGGTTGGGAACATCTCTGCGCTGCTGACCCGTCTCCGCTCGGGATGGTTTCCTGCTGACCCCACTGTGGACTGGACTCTTACTGTTATGCTGGATCCACTATGGACTGTACTCTCACAATATTATGTTAGACCCACTCGACATCCATTGCATTCGGTCTCCCTAGAGGGGGGCGGGGGATTACCCACATATGCGGTCCTCTCCAAGGTTTCTCATAGTCATTCACATCGACGTCCCACTGGGGTGAGTTTTTCCTTGCCCTTATGTGGGCTCTGTACCGAGGATGTCGTTGTGGCTTGTGCAGCCCTTTGAGACACTTGTGATTTAGGGCTATATAAATAAACATTGATTGATTGATTGATTGATAATACAAATCCTAGTGTGACGCTTTGGGAGAATGTTGGCAATGGATGTTGCGTTTTCAAAAAGGCAGGAGAAAGCGAGAGGCAATTTGCAGGTGAAAGCCAGTCATTCTATGTATTTAAAAAACAAAACAAAAAAAACGAGTGCTGCTTGGAAGCACTGAAGCATGCTGCAAAAACAGCTGAAATAAGTAAAGTGAATGCTGGACGAGCAAAACTTACAGAAAAAATGTGGAGCGAGGAAAAACACACAGGGTAGTTCAGGATTTATCAGATCAGTCCAGTACGAGAGAAGCGTGACATGTAAATCGATGTTCCGACAAAAGAATGATGTTTGAGGGTCAACTTAGACCAGGGGTGTCAAACTCATTTTAGATGGGGGGCCACAGAAAAATCTACTCCCAAGTGGGCCGTACTCGTAAAATCACGGCACCATAACTTAAAAAATACAACTTCAGATTGTTTTCTTTGTTTAAAATAGAACAATCACAATCTGAAAATGTACAAATCATAATGTTGTTAGGGTTTTTTTACACTTACATGTTGCTGTTAATAGTATTCTACCTTTATTTGTCGTTATTTATACTTTCTGAATAAATGATGTGATACTATCCATCAGTCAACTCATTGGTGTTCATTTTCAATCTATCAAGATTAAAAAAAAAAAAAAAACATCAAATTACAGGATGTTATTTATGTAGTTTAGGGGTGTAACGGTACACAATTTCGGTTCGGTACGTACCTCGGTTTAGAGGTCACGGTTCGGTTCATTTTCGGTACAGTAAGAAAACAACAAAATGTAAATTTTTTGGTTATTTAATTAACAAATTTGTAAACAATGGCTTTATCCTTTGAACATTGGGAACACTATAATAATTCTGCCCACGTTAATCAACATTAAACTGCCTCAAGTTGTTGCTCAGATTAAATAAAATGACAAAACGTTTCTTCTACATATGAAAAGTGCAACATTTAACAGTTTCAAGTCAACTCATCATGCTTAATTTATTACAGAATTTGGGAAGCCTGTAGTTGATTTGTGTTATGTAAATGTTATATTTTTATCAACCTGTGATAGCAGGGACCCTGCCATTCAAAACTAGGCTGCTCCTTTACTAATGATTAATGTAACTATAGCTGGAAAAAATGGTACAATAGTAATAGGAGAGACTATTCATCCCTGAACACCATGGAGTTCATGTAGGCTTAATGATGCAGTTACATTATTATATCAACTATCAGAGACAGAAACTCTTCATTTAACATAATATCCTTTTTTGCTGCTTCAACACAGCTCAATCAACACAGAAAAAGGTAAAGTGAAATAACAGACAGACACAGCTTTGCTGTCCGGCGCACACACACACACACACACACACACACACACACACACACACACACACACACACACACCAAAATGAGCTAACGTTACGATAAAAGCGAATTAGCCTTCACCTCAAGCCAGGACTGCCAGCGAGCTGAGCTACCTTTTATATTTCTAGAAGGTCAATGGGCTCATAGTGATGTTACTAGTAGTTGACTGGGAGGTGTTTATTATAATTTGGGGAGAGTCCGCTGCCTGATGCTTACCTGCTAAACGCTAAGCACTGACTACATGCGCTCTGAATAGCACTGCTGATTGGCTGTTACTGCTCTGTTTGTAACCAATCAGATGGTTGTGTGGGTGGGACAATGCTGGGTGCTGTGTAGAGTACTGACAAAGACAGAGGCAGAAGGAAGCGGAGGTGGCTACTTAATATGTTCGTGTGGAAACTCGTTCGGTACACCTTCTGAACCAAACCGAAACCCCCGTACCGAAACGGTTCAATACGAATACACGTACCGTTACACCCCTAATGTACTTTGATCATTTTCCTCGACTGGTGCAATAACATGTGGTTTATTTTCTTTACATATGTAGCATCATCTACAAAGATACAAATAATTGCTATTGCGACATCTAGTGGACACATTTAGAACGGCAGTCTCTTTCATTCAAAAATTGTTATACTTCGCAAACTCATCCCGCGGGCCGGAACAAACTTGTCCGCGGGCCGTATGTTCGACACCCCTGACTTAGATAGTCCTAAATTAACAAACATAAAACAGGCGTATGTCCCCTGCTCGGGGACAGGTGTAAAGCAGTCCCAGGAAAACACCAACAAAACAGGAAAAAACACCAAAATAAAAGCACAGCACAGGAACTAAAGCATTAAACAGCAGAAAACACTAACACACTCAAGACATGATCATAGTAACACTTTTTTTTTAATTATTATATTATTATTAGTACATTTCCTGGGGGTTAATGTCCTCCCTATCTTTAAAACCTAGTGACACCTCTGTTTCCTACTTTTATGGAAGGTCTTTGTACACACCACAATTATGTGCAACGAGAGGCAAAAGAGAAACTTATACATAACATTCTCCTATGCTCTCACAAATAGATTAAATATATGTTTACATTTCTTCTATCACCTCATCTTGTTGGGCTTTGATGACATTATGACATCCATAATTAATGACGTGTTCATACAGTATGTAAGTTTGCCTATCCAGGAGGAACAAACCGTTTTGCATTTTTAACAAGGGGTGTATATAGTTGCTTCCTAGTGTGATTCAGGCCCCAACTAACCAAGCTATAATTAGTTCATATTATCATTTATGGCGTTGTTTTTTTTTTTTTATCAACTTACATATTTAAATAACAGACAAAAAATGTTTTTTTACAAAAGCTGTAAACTATGTCATAGGATCTGTGCGCTATTATCTCTTGTGTTTAAAACGTATTTAATAACAGCACACGATTGGTTGGTTTCATTTCATGCAGCGTGATTGCGCCTTATAACACGCATGGACAATTAATAAAACATCCATAATGTTTCCTGGGCTCCGTGTTAAGTCTGCTCTAATTTCATAGATTATGTACAGTGCATCGGGAAGGTATTCACAGCGCTTCACCTTTCTACATTTTGTTATGTTACAACCGTATTCCTAAATGGAATACATCCATTTCTGTCCCTCAAAATTCTGCACACAATACCCCATCATGACAATGTGTAAATATTGTTTTAAAAATCTTTGCAAATTCATTAAAAATAAAAAAAATAGAAATCACATGTAGATAAGTATTGTCAGCCTTTGCTCAATAATTTGTTGATGCACCTTTGGCAGCAATTACAGCCTCAAGTCTTTTTGAATAAAATACCACAAGCTTGGCACACCTATCGTTGGGAAGTTTCACCCATTAATCTTTGCGGCACCTCTCAAGCTCTCTCAGGTAGGATGCAAAGCGTTGGTTTTTATCCAGGATGTCTCTGTACGTTGCTGCATTCATCGTTTCCTCTCTCCTGACCAGTCTCCAAGTTCCTGCAGCTGAAAACCATCCCCACATCATGATGCTGCCACTAGGGATGTCCGATAATGGCTTTTTGCCGATATCCGATATTCCGATATTGTCCAACTCTTTAATTACCGATACCGATATCAACCGATATATGCAGTCGTGGAATTAACACATTATTATGCCTAATTTGGACAACCAGGTATGGTGAAGATAAGGTACTTTTTAAAAAAATTAATAAAATAAGATAAATTAAAAACATTTTCTTGAATAAAAAAGAAAGTAAAACAATACAAAAACAGTTACATAGAAACTAGTAATTAATGAAAATTAGTAAAATTAGCTGTTAAAGGTTAGTACTATTAGTGGACCAGCAGCACGCACAATCATGTGCGCTTACGGCATACTTGCCAACCCTCCCGAATTTTCCGGGAGACTCCCGAAATTCAGCGCCTCTCCCGAAAACCTCCCGGGACAAATATTCTCCCGAAAATCTCCCGATTTTCAGCAGGAGCTGGAGGCCACGCCCCCTCCAGCTCCATGCGGACCTGAGTGAGGACAGCCTTTTTTCACTACGGGAGGACAACAGGGTGACAAGAACTAAATCATCCAGACTAGAGATACATTGTATTATTATGTTTATCTTACCTAAAAATAAATAGATATTTATTAATAAAAAAAATAAATAAATAAATTTTTACCATATTTTGCTAAAAACATAAAAATTAATTGTATTTTTATTTCTATTTTTTCTGACTCCTTATTACATCCAGCCATAGAATTTTACATTAAAATAAACATATTTGAAGCAATTAATTTTAAATGATCATAACAATTCATTTAAAATGACCATATTTAATTATTAAAATAATTGCTTGTTTATCAACAACTTTAGCATTTTATTCACTACATTTTGAAGCTCTCAGAAGCCAAGTTATGTTATAGTCCTTAATATTTATTTATGCAAGTTTGAAGTATCAAACACAGTTTTGTTTGCATATTTTCAGGATATATATATATATATATATATATATATATATATATATATATATATATATATATATATATATATATATATATATATATATATATATATATGTCTTAATAAGGTTATCCAAAAAATAGTGCTCGATACCATAGTAGAGCGCAATATATGTATGTGTGGGAAAAAAAAAAAAAATCACAAGACTATTTCATCTCTACAGGCCTGTTTCATGAGGGGGGGTACCCTCAATCATCTCCTGATGATTGAGGGTACCCCCCCTCATGAAACAGGCCTGTAGAGATGAAATAGTCTTGTGATTTTTTTTTCCCACACATACATACATACATACATACATATATATATATATATATATATATGTATGAAATACTTGACTTGGTGAATTCTAGCTGTCAATATACTCCTCCCCTCTTAACCACGCCCCCAACCACACCCCGCCCCACCCCCCCACCTCCCGAAATCGGAGGTCTCAAGGTTGGCAAGTATGGCTTACGGACTGCATCCCTGCTGACTGTATTGATATATATTGATATATAATGTAGGAGCCAGAATATTAATAACAGAAAGAAACAACCCTTTTGTGTGAATGAAAGTGAGGGGGGAGGGAGGTTTTTTGAGTTGGTGCACTAATTGTAAGTGTATCTTGTGTTTTTTTTGTTGATTTAATAAAAAATAAAAAATAAATTAAAAAAATAAAACGATACCGATAAAAAAACCCGATACAGATCATTTCCGATATTACATTTTAACGCATTTATCGCCCGATAATATCGGTTGGCCGATATTATCGGACATCTCTAGCTGCCACCAGAATGCCTCACTGTAGGGCTGGTATTGGCCTGGTGATGAGCGGTGCCTGGTTTCCTCCAAACATGACGCCTGGCATTCACGCCAAATACTTCAATCTTTGTTTCTCATGGTCTGAGTCTTTCAGGTGCATGTTGGAAAACGTTTCACTAATAAAATGCTTCCGTCTGACCATTCTAACACACACGCCTGATTGGTGGTTTGCTGCAGAGATGGTTGTCCTTCTGGAAGGTTCTCCTCTCAACATAGAGGAATGCTGTAGCTCTGACAGAGTGACCATCTGGTTCTTGGTCACCTCCCTGACTCGACTTAGATGAATGCAGCAATGTACAGAGATATCCTGGATGAAAACCAACGCTTTCCATCCAACCTGATGGAGCTTGAGAAATGCTGCATGGAAGAAATGGGCGAGTAATCAAACAACAAGAGAAATGGGAGAACCTACACAAAGATAGGTGTGCCAAGCATGAGACATCATAGTCTAAAAATACTTGAGGCTGTAATTGCAGCCAAAGGTGCATCAACAAAGTATTGAGCAAAGGCTGTGAATACTTATGTACATTTCTTTTTTTATATTTCAATAAATTTGCATTTTAAAAAAAAATGTCAATATGGGGTATTGTCTGCAGAACTTTGAGGACAAAAATGACTTTTATTCCATTCTCGAATACGGTTGTAAAAGAACAAAATGTGGAAAAGTGAAGCGCTGTGAATACTTTCCGGATGCACTGTATATGTCATTGTACATCTATGATGTCACTGTTGAGCCCCGGGAGATGACGTCAGCCGTCCTGGCATTCAACAATAATCAGTATTTGCCATATTTGCAAGAGTATATTATTTGAATGAGTTAGTTTCTTCGTGTCTTTCTCAGCGGGTAAACATATAGTGAAGTGAATTATATTTATATAGCGCTTTTCTCTAGTAACTCAAAGCGCTTTACATAGTGAAACCCAATATCTAAGTTACATTTAAACCAGTGTGGGTGGCACTGGGAGCAGGTGGGTAAAGTGTCTTGCCCAAGGACACAACGGCAGTGACTAGGATGGCGGAAGCGGGGATCGAACCTGGAGCCCTCAAGTTGCTGACACGGCCACCAACCGAGCTATACCGCCCCATGATATGATAGACATCTGCTAATTGTTATGCTTTAAGTTGCAAGCAAAACTTTGAGTTACAAGTAGAGATGTCTGATTATATCGGACTGCCAATATTATCGGCCGATAAATGCTTTAAAATGTGGTATCGGAAATTATCGGTATCGGTTTCAAAATGATCAGGATCGGTTTCAAAAAGTAAAATGCATGACTTTTTAAAACGCCACTGTCTACACGGATGTAGGGAGAAGTACAGAGCGCCAATAAACCTTAAAGGCACTGCCTTTGTGTGCTGGCCCAGTCACATAATATCTACGGCTTTTCACACACACACACAAGTGAATGCAAACATACTTGGTCAACAGCCTGTATAAACAACTTTAACACTGTTACAAATATGCGCCACACTGTGAACCCACACCAAACAAGAATGACAAACACATTCCGGGAGAACATCCGCACCGTAACACAACATAAACACAACAAAACAAATACCCAGAACCCCTTCCGGGACGCTACAATATACACCCCCCGCTATCCCCTACTTGTAACTTTTAAACTTAACGTGTGTGGCCAAAACCGGGGGAAAGTGGTGCTCCACTTCATTTGAAATGATAGTAGCTACAATGATACGTAAAACTTTAAAAGAAGCGGACGACTGATAACCCCCAATATAAATATAATTTGTGTATGAGCCAGATTACATTTTCATGTGAAAATTATGATTTATTTGGTTGAATGTGATCTTTTACATTTAAACATGCCAGCTGTCATGGTCAGGTTGAGCGTTGATTCGGCGTGACCTAGTGATGGGTCCGGCAACACCGATGCATCGGCGCATGCGTCGAGCTCATAGAGCAAAACCCTGTGTCGGTGCGCGTACCGCTTTTAGAAAGTCACGTGACCGATCATGAGATGTTTCGGTCACGCGAACTGTGTCACACTGACGCCTCCTCTGTGGCCTGTGAGCGGGTCTTTTCTACAGCCAGAGAAATAATAACTAAGAAGAGAAATTGTTTAAAATGTAATATGTTGGAAAAACTGTTTTTTTATTATAAAAATGTGTAAAAAAAAAATTTAAAAAAATTCCCAGTCCACAAGCATCCTCATTCACAACCCATTCTCTTAGATTTCCATGTTATGATACATGTTCACATTATTTATTGACTGTATCTAAAAAAAGATAAAAATATATTTTTATTTAAATGAAGATATGAAATAATCCTAAATGAAATACAATGACTTGGTTTATATTATTATTATATATAATATATATATATATATATATATATATATGTATATATTATTCTATTGTAATATTGTTCTATTTTGTTTCCATTTATACCCCCATTATTTACTTTTTACGTTTTAAATTCGATCTCAATTTTGTACACTGCTGCTGGAATTTGAATTTTCCTGAGGGAACTATCCTGAAGGAATCAATAAAGTACTAGTGAAGTGAAGTAAATTATATTTATATAGCGCTTTTCTCAAGTGACTCAAAGCACTTTACATAGTGAAACCCAATATCTAAGTTACATTTAAACCAGTGTGGGTGGCACTGGGAGCAGGTGGGTAAAGTGTCTTGCCCAAGGACACAACGGCAGTGACTAGGATGGCGGAAGTGGGGATCGAACCTGGAACCCTCAAGTTGCTGGCACGGCCGCTCTACCAACCGAGCTATACCGCTTTGGTATCTATCTATTGTTGCGTTTGGACCCGTTGTTCCTCCCAGGGAATTCAAGTTTCTGGTCATCGCTCCCAAGCTCTTTACGACACTTAAAGCTGAGTAAAAGAATCACCAGAGACAGAATAGGTATTTTGTAATATATTTGCAAAGCTTTGTAAATATCATGAGACCAGTCCAGCATAGAACATTCAATCGCGCAGCTAAGATGGTCTGCCCTAAAAAATGGAAACCTTCTATCCTATAAAAAAACCCATCAGAAATAATGAAGCCACTGAAATGGGCAAACAAATAAAGATCCTTCAAGAAGACAACAACATGCTGAAGAATATCATATCTGGAATGGATCAGGATAAACGGATGAATGATATCATCGTGACAGGGTACCGAATTAAACCAAGATCCTATGCGAAAGCTGTGAATAATGAAGGTGAACCAGATGAAATGGATATGGTCTCAGCAGAACAGCAAGTGGTCAACTTTCTGCAATCAAAAGAAATTGAAATTGACATTAATACCATCGAAACATGCATCCCACTGAATGGAAGAAACAACAACGCCACTCCAGTCGTGCTCGTGAAACTTGTAAACAGAAAATCTAAAATGGCATTGCTGAGACAGGGAAAGAAGCTGAAGGGAACAAATGTGTACATGAATGAGCATCTCACAAAACGTAATGCTGGAATCGCCAAGAAAGCACGCGACTTAAGAAAGCAGGGAAAAATCCAGGGAACTTGGAGCGCCAACTGTAAAATATACATCAAGCTGAATGGAGGTCCAGAAGCAAGAGTACTTGCTGTTCGTGACATCAAGGACCTGGACAATTTTTAAAGTTTACACAGCTTCCACAACAACGATGATAATGGACTCTGACAGAAAACAAGCACCTAAATTCAGCATCAACACTACTATGTTCCAAGGGACGACTAAACAAGAGGACCTAGATTCAGGATTGCATCCACCTACACTTATAGAGATTATTGAAACAACATCAAAGATTGTTGAACAAGAAAACATGGAACTAAAAAATTTCTGCAACAAAGATCACAAAAACCAGGATTTGGAAAATGATATAGATCCAGATACACATTTTTTCTCCCACTTCAGTAATAATTGTTTTTATTATACGGATGATCAATATAACAGCAACATTAAATGTGATAACAAATTGTCAATTATTCATTTTAATAGCAGAAGCTTGTATGCAAACTACAACAATATTAAGAACTTTTTGGAACACATCAACGAACCCTTCAAAGTGATTGCTGTCACGGAAACATGGATTGATGATAAAAAAAGGAATAGATTTTGATCTGGATGGATATGAACTAAACTACATCAACAGAAACAACAAAAATGGAGGAGGAGTAGCTGTGTACGTGATGAAGAACCTGAACTACAAAGTGGTAAAAAACATGTCATTTGCTATAGATAATATCTTAGAATGTATAACAATTGAAATATGTCAGGAAAAAAGCAAAAACATATTCATCAGTTGTATATATAGATCACCTAAGTCAAGTATAGAAACATTTGAAGAATGGATCAAGGCTACTTACATGGACAATGGGCAAAGAATAATTTTCTTATGTGGTGACTTTAATATTGACTTATTGAACCCTAACAAGCAAAAGTCTATTGATGACTTCATTGATACAATGTACAGCATCAGTTTATATCCTAAAATCACAAAGCCAAGCAGAATTACAGGACACTGTGCCACGCTTATTGATAATATTTTTACCAATGATTTTGATAATAACACTACAAGTGGTCTACTTATAACCGATGTTAGTGATCATCTGCCAGTTTTTACAATATATGATGGAAACTACAAGAAGAACATGGAAGACAAAAGGACATTTCGAAGACTGTGCACAGAGAAGAGGATGATTGCTTTCAAAATTGAGCTACAAAAGCAAGATTGGGACAATGTGTACAATGAAAATGAGGTTGATGAAGCATATGAACATTTCTTAAACAAGTTCATAATACTTTATAACAAACATTGTCCATGGATACAACTCAGTAATAAGCAGAGAAAGAATAATCAACCATGGATGACAAAAGGATTAAAAAATGCTTGTAAGAAGAATACACTATATAGGAAATTTATAGCACAAAGAACTACAGAGGCAGAAATTAAGTACAAAAAGTATAAAAACAAGTTAACATACATACTACGATTATGTAGAAAAGAATATTACAGTGAATTATTGGACAAGAACAAAACTAATATGAGAGCAACATGGGACATCCTCAATAGCATTATTAAAAATGGCACTATAAGAGGGACTACCCTCAATACTTCTTAGACGGAAATTAAAAAAAATAACAACATAAAGGAAGTAGTTGAAAGCTTCAATAATTATTTTGTAAATATTGGACCAAAATTGGAAGAAAGGATTCCAGACCCAGTTTCAATTGAGGACTATAATGATACCATAGAGCGAAATCCCAACTCCATGTTCCTCAGTAATGTGACACAGGAGGAAATAGTTACAATCGTGAAAAAATGTAAATCCAAGACTTCAACTGATTGTAATGAAATTGATATGGAAACGATAAAAAAGGTTATTGAAGAGATCTCAGGACCATTAATGTATATTAGTAACCTATCATTTCAAACAGGTACATTTCCAAACAAAATGAAAATAGCTAAAGTTGCACCAATTTACAAGACTGGCGACAAACATCAATTTACAAACTATAGACCTGTTTCCTTACTTCCACAATTTTCTAAAATCATTGAAAAACTGTTCAATAACAGATTAGAGAGTTTCATAAATAAAAATAGAATACTCGAAGAAAATCAATATGGATACAGAGCTAATGTTTCAACTTCGATGGCTTTAATTGAAATTACAGAAGAAATTACCAATGCTATAGATAATAAAAAATGTGCGGCAGCAGTTTTTATGGATCTAACTAAAGCATTTGACACAATTAATCACAATATTTTAATCAAAAAACTAGAACGATATGGCATCAGAGGGTTAGTCTTAAACTGGATAAGAAGTTATCTAATGAACAGGAAACAATACGTGAACGTAGGCGAACACACCTCTACAACGCTAAATATATCCTGTGGTGTACCTCAGGGATCAATACTAGGATCTAAATTATTCAATCTATATATAAATGACATTTGTAAAGTTACAAAAGATTTAAAGTTAGTATTATTTGCGGATGATACAACAGCGTTTTGTTCAGGAGAGAACACACAGAAGATACTACAAATAATAACAGAAGAAATTAACAAATTAAAAAGATGGTTTGACAAAAACAGACTATCGTTGAATCTCAGTAAAACTAAAATAATGCTATTTGGTAACAGTAGAAGAGAAAGTCAAACACAAATACAAATAGACGGAATAGAAATTGAAAGAGTAAATGAAACCAAATTTCTAGGTATAATGATTGATGATAAATTGAACTGGAAATCTCACGTAAAAAATATACAACATAAAGTAGCAAGAAACACGTCAATAATGAATAAAGCAAAACATGTTCTAGACAAAAGAATCACTTCATATTCTCTACTGCTCACTAGTGTTACCATATCTGAGTTATTGTGCAGAAATATGGGGAAATAATTACAAAAGTACACTTCATTCATTAACGGTGTTACAAAAAAGATCAGTTAGAATAATACATAATGTTGGCTATAGAGAACACACAAATCCTTTACTTATTGAATCAAAGATTCTGAAATTCTACGACATAGTGAATTTGCAAACAGCTAAAATTATACACAAAGCAAACTATAACCTGCTACCCAAGAATATACAACAATTCTTCTCAAAAAAAGAGGAGAAATATAATCTTAGGGAGAAATGTAATTTAAAACATTTGTATGCACGTACAACACTTAAGACCTTCAGTATATCAGTATGTGGAATTAAATTATGGAATGGATTAAGCAAAGCAATCAAACAATGTACTAATATGATCCACTTCAAGAAACTCTTCAAACTTAAAGTGTTTACAAAGTACAAAGAAGAAGAACCATGATAAACATTCTGAATTTATTTAACTCATCCATTCTTTCATTCTTTCACTCACAAAATAATCTTACTTATCTCAACATATGAAATGTAACTTACTTCACCAATTATTATTTATTTACTTATTTATTGTGATTACTTATGGAGTATATTGTGAATAAATTGAGAACAGGAAGTGAACAAAAGTTTTAGCAACTGTTACGTAAAAGAAAAGGGGTAGGATTAAATAAGCTCTGCTTCTTCCTACTCCTTTTCGAACATGTTGAAAAGAGAAACTGGAGATTGTGATGTATCATGTTGTATATTTGCATGTTCGAAATAAACTCAAACTCAAAAGTCTCTCTCCCTCCCACCCTCGTTGTCTTGTCTTTCCAGCCCAAACACATGCCCATTGTCCTCCGCATCTGGACAGAAGAATAGATAAGAAGGAGTATCTCTCTTTCTTACATTCCATACCCAAGGTTAGCACACAGTATTTGCAGACAACCAAAAGACCACAATTGGAAGAAAAACACTAGCTGTTTTGTAATATGATTATGAAATTAAAGAAGTAACACGTAAATATGGATATATGTAAATATCTGCCTCCGACACCATCTATTGTATATACTAGGTCATAAAATCAGTGTCAGTTGAGTCGGTCCATAGGTTGCCGGTAGGGATTTTTAATGTCCAGCAGATGTCAGTATTTAGTGACACAGTATCGACACAGTATCAATACAGTTTTGCAATGTGTCGAGACGCTTCATGACGCCTCATCAACCCATCACTAGCGTGACCCCAAGGATGCAGACAACGGCAGGTGGAATGCAAGTAAAATAAAATGTAATACTCACAAAGAGGCATGGAACCCGCAACATCACACAAAGCGTCTCAAAAGGAAGAACAAGAATGATCCAACAATGAAGGAGGGACCCAGGTGGAACTAAATGGAAGTAATTAAATGAGGAACAGGTGTGCTGACAGGACATGGAACAGAAAGTGAAGGTGCTGCAAAACACAGAGACCAAACAGGAAACACTGACAAAACAAGAGCATCAGGACAGGAAGTGATTCCAAACACAGGAAAACCCAAACATAACTAAACGGTCAGTAGCAAGCCTGACACCAGCGCTATTTAAAAGAATACGAAAGACAATCTATATTGATATATAATGTGGGAACCAGAATATTAATAACAGAAAGAAACAACCCTTTGTGTGAATGAGTAAATGGGGGAGGGAGGTTTTTTGGGTTGGTGCACTAATTGTAAGTGTATCTTGTGTTTTTTATGTTGATTTAATTAGAAAAATAAAAAATAAAAATAAAAAATAAAAATTAATTGTTTTTTAATTTCTTGTGCGGCCCGGTACCAATCGATCCACGGACCGGTACCGGGTTGCGGCCCGGTGGTTGTGGACCACTGTTCTAAAGTATCAAATCATAAGGTTGATGCATTTTTGCGTAAGCTTGCACACAGCTTTGGATGCTTTTTTTTCCGCGGGGTTCTGCAGTTGTGACGTCACAGCGAGGTGCTTATTTGACATTAATAATGTAAGTCGAGCTCTCAACCAGAGGGAAATGAACTCGTCTCCCACTGCTTCGGGCTATGAGGAAACAAAACAAAAAGGTAGGATAAAGTATTACTTTCACATACCGTATTTTTCGGACTTAAAATCCTTTCATTTTCTCAACTCAAGATTCAAGATTATTTATTGTCAATTCTTAACATGCACAAGACACACAAGAACTGAAAAGTATATTTTCGGCACAGTCCCACTAAGAGCAGACATACGTTACAGGGAGACAAGATGAGACCGCCGAAGACGGAGCCATTTTTACGGCGCTCATTAAAAAAAAGGTGAGAAAAAGGTGATATTGGGAAAGGGGGGAAGAGTAAAAAAATATCAGTCAAAGGCTGGATCCACAAGAGGGGGTCCAGACTGAGTCCAAAGGAAAAAACCTCAACTATCTATATTGCGCCTTACAACCCGGTGTGCCTAATGTACGTGTTAATTCTGGTTGTGCTTACCAACCTCGGAGCATTTTTTATTTTGTACATGGTGTAATGATATGTGCATCCAGTAGATCGCAGTCACACATAAGAGATACGTGTGGATTGCAGGCTGTCACCTGTTAAATAAACGGCACAAGCAAGTACCCGTTAGCAAGCAACACCAAAACGTTGATGTTTACAGAACATTACACAAGGCGCTCAAAAATCTGTCAACATGTTTTAATACGACTTTGGTCGGCTACGAAGCCGCACCGTTTGATGGAATGCACAGCATTATGGACTTACTGTGCTTCAACACGGTATTACTTTTGACAGCAGTTTTCAATTCAGTTTTAGTCATAGTCTTTTGACAAAAATTTTAGTCATCTGAATTGGTTTAGTTTTTGTCGACTAAATTCCTCCACATTTGAGTCGACTAAAATTTAAGTAAACTTTGTCGACTAATATACACTATATTGCCAAAAGTATTTGGCCACCCATCCAAATGATCAGAATCAGGTGTCTTAATCACTTGGCCCGACCACAGGTGTATAAAATCAAGCACTTAGGCATGGAGACTGTTTCTACAAACATTTATGAAAGAATGGGCCGCTCTCAGGAGCTCAGCGATTTCCAGCATGGAACTGTCATAGGATGCCACCTGTGCAACAAATCCAGTCGTGAAATGTCCTCGCTCCTAAATATTCCAAAGTCAACTGTCGGCTTTATTATAGGAAAATGGAAGAGTTTGGGAACAACAGCAACTCAGCCACGAAGTGGTAGGAGTGTGACATTTGGTGGAGGAGGAAGTATGATGTGGGGTTGCTTTTCAGGAGTTGGGCTTGGCCCCTTAGTTCTAGTGAAAGGAACTTTGAATGCTCCAGGATACCAAAACATTTTGGACAATTCCATGCTCCCAACCTTGTGGGAACAGTTTGGAGTGGGCCCCTTCCTCTTCCAACATGACTGTGCACCAGTGCACAAAGCAAGGTCCATAAAGACGAGAATGACAGAGTCTGGTGTGGATGAACTTGACTGGCCTGCACAGAGTCCTGACCTGAATCCAATAGAACACCTTTGGGATGAATTAGAACAGAGACTGAGAGCCAGGCCTTTTCGACCAACATAAGTGAGTGACCTCATCAACGCGCTTTTGGAAGAATGGTCGAAAATTCCTAAATACACACTCAACAACCTTGTGGACAGCCTTCCCAGAAGAGTTGAAGCTGTAATAGCTGAAAAAGGTGGACCGGCATCATATTGAACCCTATGGGTTAGGAATGGGATGGCACTTCAAGTTCATAAGCGAGTCAAGGCAGGTGGCCAAATACTTTTGGCACTATAGTGTATTAAGTATAATGCATATTTGAAGAATAAACTATATTCACAACAAGACCTGCACTCCATGTATATATCAATACTTACATTTCGCACAAACCTTACTGTGTGTTATTATCATAGCTGAAATTAAGCATTTTTTTTTTCCAATTGTTGAATAATATGTGACTAAAATAGTCACATGAAGAAACATGTCGTGAACTCGCATGGCTACAGTAGTTGTGACCCCAAGATGCAGGAAACAAGAGAACGATGAGCAGGTAAGAGTCTTTTAATACTCAAAATAGGGAGAAGCAGTCATGCATGCAAAGGTTCTAAACATAGTCAATCCTCGAGCACTGAGGAACAGGCGAGGCAGGTATAAACATCCGCCTGATTGGCAACTGCAAACAGATGTGCATGCCCGGCTGCCAATCAGGGACAGGTGAGGGGAACGAGCGCTCAGGGAGACAAGCAGGAAATGCAACAAAAATAAGAGCGCTGACAGGAAATAAACACCAAACAAGGAAACACAAACCGAAGTGAAGTGACAGATCGTCACAAAACAAACAAGTTTTATTCTGGATCGTGTATAACGACACTGAGTGTGCACAACCGGTGTCTTTGCCGCTGCCCCGTTTAAATACAGCAACCAGTGTTATAAATCAAGAAAGTAAATATATCTCACATAACTGCCTTTCTTAGTGCGGTATTTTGAAAAATTATAAATCTGGTCTTTTGGGTTGTCAAGTCAAGGACATCGAATAAAGTGCACTGTACAGTTTTATTTAAAGATTTATTCAAATGAAAAGTGCGTAACAAAGAAAATCTAATATTATTTTTTATTTTTGTCCTACTCTGTTCAGCGGTCCTCGAACGCACCATAAAAACACGTCTCCTTTCCCTTGAGAGAAGATCGGTCTACATAATTATGTTCTAAGACAGCACAGCTGGTTTCCAATTGAATATATTAGTTCTCAGACATAGCCCAATTTAAGTTTAGATTGGGCTATATTGTTTCTTAGTGGGGAAAGATGTTCATGTTAGCATTCTGGCACCAGTCAGTCCGTGTGTTTATCACAGTCCAGTTATCAATCTCGGTTTTTCGATCATTCTAATTTAAAAGGGTAATTCTAACCGTCAGGAGATTTTTCCGCGGTCATCATTAGTACCGTTTATCATTTCATCCTATAGGGATTCCCTACAATAGTCTTTTCCCCCCTGTTTTTTGTCTTACAAAGACAGTAGTTCTGATTGGACCTCAGCGTGATTACCCCCCATCCCTCTCCCACATGCAACTGTGATTGGATAACTTCTCCCACCTGCCGAAAGACAAAATTAAATATGATTGGATTTCGTCTCTGTCAACATTTTCGTCTTTTTTTTTTATCTGTCGGCTCCATTGTTTTCGTTAACGTGCATTTCTTTTAACGTGTTATTGTCCTTTTTTAGTCATGCAAAAACAGGTCTTTGACGTTAACTAAGACCATACTTGCCAACCCTCCCGAATTTTCCGGGAGACTCCCGAAATTCAGCGCCTCTCCCGAAAACCTCCCGGGACAAATATTCTCCCGAAAATCTACCGATTTTCAGCCGGAGCTGGAGGCCACGCCCCCTCCAGCTCCATGCGGACCTGAGTGAGGACAGCCTTTTTTCAGGACGGGAGGGTGACAAGAACTAAATCATACAGACTAGAGACACATTGTATTATTATGTTTATCTTACCTAAAAATAAATATATTTATTCATTAAAAAAAACAAAAAAAACTAAATACATTTTTATTATATTTTGCTAAAAACATCAAAATTAATTGAATTTTTTTTTTGTATTTTTTCTGACTCTTTATCCAGCCATAGAATTAAAATAAACATATTTGAAATAATTAATTTTAAATGATCATAATAATTCATTTAAAATGACCATATTTAATTATTAAAATAATTGCTTGTTTATCAACAACTTTAGCATTTTATTCATTACATTTTGAAGCTCTCAGAAGCCAAGTTATGTTGTATTCCTTAAGATTTATTTATGCAAGTTTGAAGTATCAATTATCCAAACACAGTTTTGTTTGCATATTATTATTATATATATATATATATATATATATATATATATATATATATATATATATATATATATATATATATATCAGAGGTGTGGACTCGAGTCACATGACTTGGACTCGAGTCAGACTCGAGTCATGAATTTGATGACTTTAGACTCGACTTGACAAAATGTAAAAAGACTTGCAACTCGACTTAGACTTTAACATCAATGACTTGTGACTTCACTTGGACTTGAGCCTTTTGAATTGACATGACTTGACATGACTTGCTACTTTCCCCAAAACCCAAAGATGAAAAAGTTATTCGGGAGCGCTCCGTATTTTTCATTGTGTACTTGTCTATCAGCGTTGCGTGTGTCAGCTGGTGTGCTCTCAGTACAACAGCCAATCAAATTAGATCTACTTTGTTTCCATCACACAGCATTCATCCAATCAAATTGCAGGACAACCAACGAAGAAGACATGTCCAAACCACACGCCAGTGAACAAAAAATGATACCTAAAATAATTTCGTTTGGGTATAAAAATTACGAGGTGGTCAACACAAAACGGTTTGCAGTATGCAACACATGCGGTTCGAAAATTACTGATGGAGAGGCAACAACTTCCAACTTCGTCCGGCATTTGAAGTTGCACAAAGAACGGTAAGTTTTGAATGTAAGATAACGTTTATTGACTAAGTAACGTGACTTTTATTTGCTGTGTAGTTAAATCAGTGAGGCTGTAAACTCACTGCTAACGTTATTGCAAACACGGGAATCTGTTGCAGTTCACTACCTTTTTCATACTTTTTGTTCAGTGATTTTTTTCAAGCAGGGTTACGTTAGTCAATATATCACACGTAACGTTAGACGGCGGTCAGCAGCACCGCGTATTTTAGCCACCTAAAAAAAGACAAAAATAGTAAAATAAAGGTCAGTTAAAATGTATACTATATTATGAATATGTGTACTGTTTTAGCTAGCTTTCTGACATACTGTTGGTTGTTTACCTCAGTGGTCCCCAACCACCGGGCCGCGGCCCGCTACTGGTCCGTGGATCGATTGGTATCGGGCCGCACAAGAAATATACATATATTTTTTTTTTCTTTTTTTAATTAAATCAACATAAAAAACACAAGATACACTTACAAGTAGTGCACCAACCCAAAAAAACTCTCTCCCCCCCTTTTGTTCTGGGCATTGAACATGAAGACTCTTCCTTCACTGTTCCGAGTGGCCATGAGAGTCTTGGCAGTGCCTGCCTCCAGTGCTCCAGTGGAGCGAGTTTTCAGCCATGGTGGCATCATACTACGCCCCCATCGTGCACAAATGACTGACAGACTCTTGGCTAATTTGGTCTTTTGCAAATGCAATGCAGCATAGGGCCCTGACATATAAAAAGTACAACTTTTTTGTTATGTTCACGTATATGTCATGTTTTTTCAATGTTAACACTTTTGTACAAATAAGTACATTTGCACTTTATTTTTCAATGTGTTTGTTCTGTAAAGGAATGAGTTAATGTTTAAAATGACTGGTTAATAGTGCTATTATGAAGTACAATGTCAGCACAATTTTCTTTCCTGCAATTTAAAATGCACTTGTTTTAATAAATAAATACAGCGTTTGAAAAGCATACACAATCTGTGTTAATATATTAGTCTGTGGTTAAAAGGACTTGAAAGGACTCGAAACTCAAAATGCAGGACTTAGGACTTGACTTGAGACTTTCCAGTCTTGACTTTGGACTTGACTCGGGGCTTGCCTGTCTTGACTCGGGACTTGACTCGGATTTGAGGGCAAAGACTTGAGACTTACTTGTGACTTGCAAAACAATGACTTGGTCCCACCTCTGATATATATATACATATATATATATATATATATATATATATATGTATATATATATATGTATGAAATACTTGACTTGCTGAATTCTAGCTGTCAATATACTCTTAACCACGCCCCCAACCACGCCCCACCCCACCCCTGACCACGCCCCCCACCCTCCACCCCCCATCTCCCGAAATCGGAGGTCTCAAGGTTGGCAAGTATGACTAAGACAAACATTTTCAGTCAACAAAATGAACACTGCTTCAATATAGGGGTATTATTATGGTGTGTAGGGATGGGAATCGAAAACCGGTTCTTTTTCAGAACCGATTCGCAGTGTATCGATTCCTTGGAATCGCTATTTTTCAAACGATTCCCTTAGCGGTTCTTCCAGGTGAGAATGACGTCATCAGGCAACGACCTGCATAGTGACGTCAGACAAAAACATGGTGGCACCTGGGCGTAAGAAGCGCTCTGAAGTTTACCGACATTTTACAAGAAAAGATTGCAACGCCGCTGCTTGAAATAATTCCAAGGTTGCTATTGCATCAAGAGGAGGACATTCGAGAGATATGCGGAAATATTTGAACATACAGCATGCAATGAATGTCGTGTTTTTGAACAGCGCCCATCTCATCTTTGAAAACCCCACATTTTCCAGTTAAAGTTTTCATAAGCTGTTTTCATAATCATCAACATTATAAGAAAACAAAGCTTGAAATATCCTGTGTTGCATGTTATGAGCCACTGTTGTTACGGTCGGGTCGCATGTTTGGACGTGGGTCGTTCTCCCAGGATGCAGACGGAAACTCCGGAAGCAAAATGCAGGTAAGGAAAATTATTTATTCCGTATAAATCACACGGGGTACAAAAAAGAGACGCGTGCCGATTGCACGGGGAGCTGAGGCAAAACTTAGCACAGGAATCAAAAAAGGCAACAAGCATAGGAACAGAAGCAAGGTATACCAACGTAACTGTTGCATGGAAGCAAACAAAAGCACCAGACTGAGTGAGGCGACAGGCAGGACTAAATAGCTCTCTGATTAGTGCCCAGGAACAGGTGAACGTCCCGAACACTAATCAGAGGCAGGTGACACTAATCAGCACCCATGACAACCGAGAAACACAAAACAAGGGTGCTGAAACACAACTTAAACCACACGTGAATCAAAAACGTAAATAAACTACAAACCCCGTTTCCATATAAATGATAAATGGGTTGTACTTGTATAGTGCTTTTCTACCTTCAAGGTACTCAAAGCGCTTTGACACTACTTCCACATTTACCCATTCACACACACATTCACACACTGATGGAGGGAGATGCCATGCAAGGCGCTAACCAGCACCCATCAGGAGCAAGGGTGAAGTGTCTTGCTCAGGACACAACGGACATGACGAGGTTGGTAGTAGGTGGGGATTGAACCAGGGACCCTCAGGTTGCGCACGGCCACTCTTCCCCTGCGCCATGCCGTGGGAGTTGGGAAATTGTGTTAGATGTAAATATAAACGGAATACAATGATTTGCCAATCATTTTCAACCCATATTCAATTGAATGCACTACAAAGACAAGATATTTGATGTTCAAACTCATAAACTTTATTTTTTTTTGCAAATAATAATTAACTTAGAATTTCATGGCTGCAACACGTGCCAAAGTAGTTGGGAAAGGGCATGTTCACCACTGTGTTACATGGCCTTTCCTTTTAACAACACTCAGTAAACGATTGGGAACTGAGGAGACACATTTTTTAAGCTTCTCAGGTGGAATTATTTCCCATTCTTTCTTGATGTACAGCTTAAGTTGTTCAACAGTCCGGTGGTCACCGTTGTGGTATTTTAGGCTTCATAATGCGCCACACATTTTCAATGGGAGACAGGTCTGGACTACAGGCAGGCCAGTCTAGTACCCGCACTCTTTTACTATGAAGCTATGTTGATGTAACACGTGGCTTGGCATTGTCTTGCTGAAATAAGCAGGGGCGTCTATGGTAACGTTGCTTGGATGGCAACATATGTTGCTCCAAAACCTGTATGTACCTTTCAGCATTAATGGCGCCTTCACAGATGTGCAAGTTACCCATGTCTTGGGCATTAATACACCCCCATACCATCACAGATGCTGGCTTTTCAACTTTGCGCCGATAACAATCCGGATGGTTCTTTTCCTCTTTGGTCCGGAGGACACGACGTCCACAGTTTCCAAAAACAATTTGAAATGTGGACTCGTCAGACCACAGAACACTTTTCCACTTTGTATCAGTCCATCTTAGATGAGCTCAGGTCCAGCGAAGCCGACGGCGTTTCTGGGTGTTGTTGGTAAACGGTTTTCGCCTTGCATAGGAGAGTTTTAACTTGCACTTACAGATGTAGCGACCAACTGTAGTTACTGACAGTGGGTTTCTGAAGTGTTCCTGAGCCCATGTGGTGATATCCTTTCCACACCAATGCCGCTTGTTGATGCAGTACAGCCTGAGGGATCGAAGGTCACGGGCTTAGCTGCTTACGTGCAGTGATTTCTCCAGATTCTCTGAACCTTTTGATGATCGTACGGACCGTAAATGGTGAAATCCCTAAATTCCTTGCAATAGCTGGTTGAGAAAGGTTTTTCTTAAACTGTTCAACAATTTGCTCACGCATTTGTTGACAAATTGGTGACCCTCGCCCCATCCTTGTTTGTGAATGACTGAGCATTTCATGGAATCTACTTTTATACCCAATCATGGCACCCACCTGTTCCCAATTTGCCTGTTCACCTGTGGGATGTTCCAAATAAGTGTTTGATGAGCATTCCTCAACTTTATCAGTATTTTTTGCCACCATTCCCAACTTCTTTGTCACATGTTGCTGGCATCAAATTCTAAAGTTAATGATTATTTGCAAAAAAAAAAAAAGTTTATCAGTTTGAACATTAAATATGTTGTCTTTGTAGCATATTCAACTGAATATGGGTTGAAAGTGATTTGCAAATCATTGTATTCCGTTTATATTTACATCAAACACAATTTCCCAACTCATATGGAAACGGGGTTTGTATGATCCGGGCAACGGATCATAACAACTGTATTAGTTTCACCTTTTGAATCTAAACAATTATTTCTAGGCAGATGACAAAGATTCCTAGAAGTTTAAAAAATGTTACGAAATGTTACATTCTTGTGTAATTTCCAAATATAAAAGTTAAAAGTTAAAGTACCAATGATTGTCACACACACACACTAGGTGTGGCGAGATTATTCTCTGCATTTGACCCATCACCCTTGATCACCCCCTGGGAGGTGAGGGGAGCAGTGGGCAGCAGCGGTGGCCGCGCCCGGGAATCATTTTTGGTGATTTAACCCCCAATTCCAACCCTTGATGCTGAGTGCCAAGCAGGGAGGTAATGGGTCCCATTTTTATAGTCTTTGGTATGACTCGGCCGGGATTTGAACTCACAACCTACCGACCTCAGGTCGGACACTCTAACCACTAGGCCACTGAGTAGTAAAATATGATTTATTTTACAGATTTTTTTTGTTTTGTTTTGCATTTATTAAGAGATTTTCTATGCTATGTGCCTCTAAAGACCTCACTGGTGGCTTTGTAAGGTCATGCTAGCTCTAAACCAAACACAATTGATGCTAGTCCACCTTTTTGTTATCTTGTTTTTCCAAATAAGAATCGATAAGATTTTTTTTTCTCACTTTATGGTACACACTGCCCCATCAAAAAATGCACTATAACTAACTCCACAAAAACTCCATGGATAACCAAAGGGCTTGCGAACGCTTGCAAAAAGAAACATTATTTATATAGGACATTTTTTAAGCATCAAACCATAGAAACAGAACAAAAATACAAAACATATAAAAATAAATTAACCAGCATATTAAGAGCAAGCAGGAAAGAATACACCACCAAATTATTAATCCAAAAGAAAAATGATATAAAGGGAATTTGTAAGGTATTAAATACAATTATTGGGCACGGTTCAAACAGTCCTTGTTATCCAGAGTTTTTTGTTGAGAACGACCAAATCATAATTGACAAGAAGATGATTGCTGACGGCTTCAACGTGTTTTTTGTAAATATTGGGCCTGAGCTGGCAAAAAAAATCCCAATTAATGATGAACAGCCCATGGAACTTATTGAAAAAAATCTTTATTCGATGTTCCTTACTCCGACTGTCGAAAAGGAAGTCTTAGAGATTATTCAGAAAAGCAAGAACAAAACATCACGTGACATTTTTGACCTCGACATGAGGACCGTCCGGAACGTAGCGGAAGAAATCATCAAACCATTCACATACATCTGCAATTTATCTTTTCAACTTGGACAATTTCCTTCACAATTGAAACTCTCAAAAGTCATCCCCATCTTCAAATCTGGAGACAAACACCACTTCACAAATTACCGGCCCGTCTCCCTTCTGCCACAGTTGTCAAAAATATTGGGAAAATTATTTGATAATAGACTTCGTGGCTTCATTGGAAAGCACAAATTATTATATGATTGTCAATATGGGTTCCGACAAAATAGGTCAACTTCATTAGCTTTAAGTGATTTAATAGAGAACATTACTAATGGTATCGAGAAAAACACATTTGTTATAGGAATTTTTATTGACCTGCAAAAGGCTTTCGATACCATTGACCACCAGATTTTGGTAAATAAACTGGAAAACTATGGCATAAGGGGAGTGGCAGGGAAATGGCTGAAGAGCTACTTGAATGAGAGACAGCAGATTGTTCAGATCGACCAACATCAATCTACACTCATGAACATAACCTGTGGAGTCCCCCAGGGCTCGATACTAGGACCCACACTATTTATTATGTATATCAATGAAATATGTAAAGTATCAACACTGCTGAAGTTCATCCTCTTTGCTGATGATACAACCATTACATGTGCAGGTGACGACATCAAGCAACTTCTGGCCTCTGTAACTGAGGAGATGATCAAGTTAAAAACGTGGTTTAATACCAACAAATTGTCTCTGAATTTAAAGAAGACCAAAATCATGCTCTTTAGCAATCGCAAAAGTGAAATGCCCAGCAGGATTGTTATTGATGATACACCAATAGAATATGTCCAACAAAATTCATTTTTAGGAGTGGTAATAGATGAAAATATATCATGGAAGCCTCATATAAGTTACCTAAGGACAAAAGTTGCTAAATGTGTTGGAATGATGAGGAGATCATGTCATTTATTGAACATCAATGCTCTGCTGTTATTGTATCATTCATTCAATATGTCATATTTAAACTATTGTGTTGAAGTCTGGGGAAATTGTTATAAATCTCATCTACAGCCTTTAGTCACTCTACAGAAAAAGGCCATTAGGATTGTGTCCAATGTTCACTACTTACATCATTCAAATCCACTATTCATGGAGTTAAAGCAACTTAAACTGTACGATGTAATCAACTTTAAAACTGCTCAAATTATGTTTAGGGCATCCAAAAACTCTCTACCATCCAATATACAAAACCTATTCCAGGATAGAGATGCTCACCATAGTTACAGTCTAAGAGGAAACAACAAATTACATTTGCCTAAATTTAGAACAACTTTAAAATCAATGTGCATTTCAGTGCGTGGAGTCAGTCTGTGGAACAACTTAGGGGAAGAGTTAAAAACCTGTTCTAACATGATTACATTTAAAAGACTGTTTAAAAAAGAAGTACTGGAGAAGTACGAGGAGGAAAGAGAGTGATGCCTTCAGCACAGAGCGATGGGAGAGAAGTGTATGGTCAGAGAGTGTTTGGGCCTGTGTGAGTGTGTGTGTGTGTGTGTGTGTGTGTGTGTGTGTGTGTGTGTGTGTGTGTGTGTGTGTGTGTGTGTGTGTGTGTGTGTGTGTGTGTTTTGTCTCGTCTTGTCTTGTCCCATAGTAACAGTGGTACTATTGTATTGTTAGTGTGTAGGAGTTTTTCTTGTTTTTGTTTGTATAGTATTGTTCTTGTATTATATTGTTTATGTTAAATAGGGAGTGAGTGAGAGGGGTTGGGATATTATAAGCAATTGCTTCATCCAACCCCTTTTCAAGCCATGCATAAATGTATCTGCCAAAATGTAAAAAAAAAAAAAATGTGTGTTGTTGTACTGTGCAGGTTTGAAATAAATACTTCAAACAAAAAATCAAACAATAAGAGAACCAATAAAAAACCTGATTGTTAAGCGGAATCGAAAGTGGAATCGGAACTGGAAAAATATTATCAATTCCCATCTCTAATGGTGTATAAGGACCCAAACATGGCACCTATTAGGAGACATATTATATTATCTGGTATTTTGTTTCACAATATTATGCAAAACCAACTTTTCCTACCTATTGGTACCTGCTGATGTGTAGGGATGATGCTCGAACCCAGTTTTCCCGGTTGTTCGATAAGAAAAGAACCAAGTCCTCGGACTCGAATCCCTTTTTGAGAACCGGTACCCGTTATCGAGAGACCACTATAGTAAAGAAAAAGAGTTGTTTCTTTGTTCGAATCCCTGGGAACGAATCCCGTCCCAACAAGAAATGCCCCGTGAGACATCACAAGAAATGACGTCACGTAGCTCAGTCATTTGTCACGGTGGGGTGCAGCGTGCTGCGGTTAGTTCCCGGGACGCAAAACTGACGGCTCCGGAGGAAAGCGTGCAGGTAGGAGATGATTTATTTCTCATAAATCATACACATTACAACAGACAGGGACGAAACAAAAGGAAAGCGTGCCGTTCGCACGAGAAGCTAAAGCAAAAACTTACTTAGCACAGGAATACTCAAAGCTAAGGTAACTTAGCACAGGAATCATGCGCTCGAAAACCAGAATGCCAACGTAACTGTTGCAAATGCAAACAATGAAGCCACGACGAGTGACCGGATAAGGCAGGCTTAAATAGAGTCTCTGATGAGCAAGGCAAGTGAAAATCATAAGTAACCATGGTGACTAAAACAAACCCCCGAAGTGCACAAAACAACTAAGGAAGTCCAAAACTAACAGAACATAACTAAACAAAACATAATCCGACAAATGTATACATCATTTACTGACCTTTTTATAATAAAATATCTGTGAATTAGTATATACAATAGATTCAAGATTCAAAATTCAAGATGATTTATTGTCAATTCTTCACATGCACAAGACACACAAAAACTGAAAATTATATTTTCGGCACAATCCCACTAAGAACAGACATACGTTACAGGGAGACAAGACGAGACCGCGGATGGTGCAGCCATTTTTACGGCGCTCCTTAAAAAAAAAGAGAGAAAAAGATGATATTGGGAAAGAGGGGAAGAGTAAAAAGTATCAGTCAAAGGCTGGATCGACAAGAGGGGGGTTCAGACTGAGTCCAAGGGAAAAAACCTCAACTATCTACATTGCGCCTTGCAACCCGGTGTGCCTAATGTACATGTTAATTCTGGTTGTGCTTACCGACCTCGCAGCATTTTTTATTTTGTACATGGTGTAATGGTATGTGCATCCAGTAGATCCGTCGTTGCCAATTCAAGTATAAAGGAGCGTACAGTTCTGTCAGTAGACTTGCTATGGAAGTGCTAAAAACTACATAAATAAGACCGCTCACAAAACGGCTCATTTTGAAGAGACGGTCAGAAAGCTGCTTGAAGATGATCTGTAAAACATAATCCATGCAACATTTTGACCAAAGAACCACCATTACATGTTATGTTATGTAGACCACAAGGAATTGTTTTAAATGTAGACAAAAATAATCGGAATATGACACCCCCTAATGCGCCCTATTGTCCAAAGAAAATGTGTTAATCTTGTCACGGTTGGGGTTGCAGCTTGCTGCGGGATCGTTCCTCCAATGCTACACGGACTACTCCGGACGACAGCGTGAGGTAGGAGATTATTTATTGTCATAAGTCAAAGACCAACCGAAAACAAGCAAAAAGGATGCGTGCCGATTGCACGCGGAGCTAAGGCAAAACTTAGCACAGGAAATACAGAAGCAAGAAATCAGGAAAGTCAAACGTAACAGTTGCATGGAGCAAACAACGAAGCTACAATGAGTGACCGGAAAAGGCAGAACTAAATAGAGTCTCTGATGAGCAACAGGTGCGCAAAAAGGCAGGTGAAAATCATAAGTAACCATGGTGACTAAACTCAGGAAGTGCATAAACAGGAACTAAAAGGAGTCCAAAACAAACCGATAACACAAAACATGATCCGACCACGGATCATGACAAATCTTGGCATACACATAATAAGGTGCAACATGTAGTGATATAAATTCTACAAAAAAACAACTATTTTTTACGCAGCAAATCTGAACTATCTGAGAGTGTGCAGGTCTACCTAATGTTGTGACCAGCTAACCAATATAATGTGTTTTAAGTTCGACTGTGTCTGAATGAAAACAACATTGAGGACTACGAAATACTGTATATATAACAGTGTACAAACCCCGTTTCCATATGAGTTGGGAAATTGTGTAAGATGTAAATATAAACGGAATACAATGATTTGCAAATCCTTTTCAACCCATATTCAATTGAATGCACTACAAAGACAAGATATTTGATGTTCAAACTCATAAACTTTATTTTTTTTTGCAAATAAAAATTAACTTAGAATTTCATGGCTGCAACACGTGCCAAAGTAGTTGGGAAAGGGCATGTTCACCACTGTGTTACATCACCTTTTCTTTTAACAACACTCAATAAACGATTGGGAACTGAGGAAACTAATTGTTGAAGCTTTGAAAGTGGATTTTTTTCCCATTCTTGTTTTATGTAGAGCTTCAGTCGTTCAACAGTCCGGGGTCTCCGCTGTCGTATTTTACGCTTCATAATGCGCCACACATCTTTGATGGGAGACAGGTCTGGACTACAGGCGGGCCAGGGAAGTACTCGTACTCTTTTTTAACGAAGCCACGCTGTTGTATCACGTGCTGAATGTGACTTGGCATTGTCTTGCTGAAATAAGCAGGGGCGTCCATGAAAAAGACGGCGCTTAGATGGCAGCATATGTTGTTCCAAAACCTGTATGTACCTTTCAGCATTAATGGCGCCTTCACAGATGTGTAAGTTACCCATGCCTTGGGCACTAATGCACCACCATACCATCACAGATGCTGGCTTTTTAACTTTGCGTCGATAACAGTCTGGATGGTTCGCTTCCCCTTTGGTCCGGATGACACGATGTCGAATATTTCCAAAAAAAAATTGAAATGTGGACTCGTCAGACCACAGAACACTTTTCCACTTTGCATCAGTCCATCTTAGATGATCTCGGGCCCAGAGAAGCCGGCGGCGTTTCTGAATGTTGTTGATAAATGGCTTTCGCTTTGCATAGTAGAGCTTTAACTTGCACTTACAGATGTAGCGATGAACTGTATTTAGTGACAGTGGTTTTCTGATGTGTTCCTGAGCCCATGTGGTGATATCCTTTAGAGATTGATGTTGGTTTTTGATACAGTGCCGTCTGAGGGATCGAAGGTCACGATCATTCAATGTTGGTTTCCAGCCATGCCGCTTATGTGGAGTGATTTCTCCAGATTCTTTGAACCTTTTGATGATTTTATGGACCGTAGATGTTGAAATCCCTAAATTCCTTGCAATTGCACTTTGAGAAACGTTGTTCTTAAACTGTTTGACTATTTGCTCACGCAGTTGTGGACAAAGGGGTGTACCTCGCCCCATCCTTTCTTGTGAAAGACTGAGCATTTTTTGGGAAGCTGTTTTTATACCCAATCATGGCACCCACCTGTTCCCAATTAGCCTGCACACCTGTGGGATGTTCCAAATAAGTGTTTGATGAGCATTCCTCAACTTTATCAGTATTTATTGCCACCTTTCCCAACTTCTTTGTCACGTGTTGCTGGCATCAAATTCTAAAGTTAATGATTATTTGCAAAAAAAAAAATGTTTATCAGTTTGAACATCAAATATGTTGTCTTTGTAGCATATTCAACTGAATATGGGTTAAATGATTTGCAAATCATTGTATTCCGTTTATATTTACATCCAACACAATTTCCCAACTCATATGGAAACGGGGTTTGTACATTGTTTTAAAGATACGTTTGATACTTTTTAAGAGGGTGGGTGTGGTTGCGATCGCAATCTGGGAACAGCTAAAAAAGTGACTGTGAACAGAATTGAAACACAAGGCTCATCCAAAACATGTTTCATTCACCACAAGGAAGAGTTTTCAACGCAAAAAAAAATAGAAAAATCATCACAGGTCCCCTTCGAAAGTGACACATTTTTGCTGTTATTTGGATTTAAAGAATTCTCTGAATTGCAATGAACTCAATTCCACTTCCTGTAATTGTAACACTAATTCAAGATCAACATTTTGTGGGGTGGAGCCAAATTAATTCAAATTCAAATTCTTCAAATGAACTTACCGTATTTTTCGGACTATAAGTCGCAGTTTTTTTCATAGTTTGGACGGGGGTGCGACTTATACTCAGGAGTGACTTATGTGTGAAATTATTAACACATTACCGTAAAATATCAAATAATATTATTTAGCTCATTCATGTAAGAGACTAGACGTACAGTATAAGATTTCATCGGATTTAGCGATTAGGAGTGACAGATTGTTTGGTAAACGTATAGCATGTTCTATGTCATGTCTGTGATCATGTTTTGTTTAATTATGTTTTGCTTGGTTTTTGGACACTTTTAGTTCCTGGTTTCACTCCCTTGCTTTGTCACCATAGCAACCATTAGTTTCTCCTGGTTCACATCCTCATGTCACGCACCTGTCTCACGTTTTCACATTTTGAGTCACGCACCTGCTTTCACTGATCATGTCACTGCTATTTAAGCCAGTCTGTTTCTGTTGTTCGTCCTGGTGACATTCTGTCAAAACGTGGACTTTGGGGTTGGTTTTTCCATGGTGCAAGGGAAAGTTGGCGCGGGCAAGGCGTGAATGTAAGTATTATAACACTCAAAAAAGGAATGAACAAACCCCAAAGTCCACGTTTTGACAGAATGTCACCAGGACGAACAACAGAAACAGACTGGCTTAAATAGCAGTGACATGATCAGTGAAAGCCGGTGCGTGACTCAAAATGTGAAAACGTGAGACAGGTGTGTGACATGAGGATGTGAACCAGGTGAAACTAATGGTTGCTATGGTGACAAAGCAAGGGAATGAAACCAGGTACTAAAAGTGTCCAAAAACCAAGCAAAACATAACTAAACAAAACATGATCACAGACATGACATTCTATATGTTATAGTTATTTGAATGACTCTTACCATAATATGTTACGTTAACATACCAGGCACGTTCTCAGTTGGTTATTTATGCCTCATATAACACAGTTACCAATTAAACTGCTTTACTGTAAGGTCGGCCGCCGCCTCCTTCCTGAAGCTTCTTTTTGGAACTACTTCAGGTTGAAAAATTTTCCCAAGAAGCCTGTTGTTCACTATTCTTTAATTATTTTAAATTGCCTTTCAAATCTCTATTCTTGGTGTTGGGTTTTATCAAATAAATTTCCCCCAAAAATGCGACTTTTATATGTTTTTTTCCTTCTTTATTATGCATTTTCGGCCGGTGCGATTTATACTCCGGAGCGACTTATACTCCGAAAAATACGGTAATCTGAATTTCAAATTCTGAATTGTGCACAAGTGTGTCCTCTACTCAAGAGAAACAGGTTTGAGATGAAGTGTCATACAAGGATCAAATGTGAGCACCGCAGCCAAAGCTCCTCTGTCTCAGAAATATAATGAGACAATTTCATGGTCTGTGGTTGAAGTGAAGATGTGTAATGAATTGTAAAGTCAGGGTGCTCCCCTACAGTCTAACAGTAGGTGCATTCATTCAATGTTATCCTCCAGTCACAGTGTCTGCTAAACATAAACCTTCATAAAATCATGGCCAGAATATTTCACAACAAACTGGTCATGTTCCAGAAAATGCACAATGCATGTTTTCATGCACTGGCTTGTCCTCGATGCACAACCTTTTTTGTTACTGGTAGTTTTTTTTGTTAATGTTTGTTTTGTTATAGTGTTTCAAATCAAATCACACCACACATTACTATTCTATACTTTGCAACCCATCCATTGAAGTATGGCGCTAAATTAGGGGCTAAAGTCTTGTACTTGGAAAAAAAATCACTTTGAAACTGAAAATTTAAAATTTTGATGTTTTTATTTAAAAACACATGTTTCCAAAATAAAGATAAGTGCACACATTTTTTTTCAGGTTGAAAAAAAATATTATTCACTAACAAATTATTTTTTGTAATTTTTCACTTTCATGAATTTTGATATTTCAGTATTTGGGTTTTTATTTTTATTTTATTTTTTTCATATTCAAACTTTTGGCCTGACCTTTGTGTGGGAGGGCCTGTCATCAACTGAGAGAGGCGAGGCATCATCATGATGAACAGCTGAGCAAAAAGGTTACGAACCGTCCCCTATCACGTTGCCTTCAGGGGATGGAATTGATGCTGTTTATTTATTCAATATTGTGTATAAAACCAAGATAGGCTGAATATGAAATCAAAATAAAAAATTAATACGGAATAACTTGGCACTCAGCCTCAGGGGTTGGAATTGGGGGTTAAATCACCAAAATGATTCCCGAGCGCGACCACCGCTGCTGCTCACTGCTCCCCTCACCTCCCAGAGGGTGGAACAAGGATATGGGTCAAATGCAGAGGTTCATTTCCTCACACCTAGTGTGTGTAATTTTTTAAACTGTGACAAATCAGCTCCTATTATTGCCTCATTAACTTGTCTTTTCTTTTCTTCCCCACCATGACCCTTAGCCTCATTGAAGTCCTTAGCCTCAATTAAATCTGCATAGCGAGCACCTCTTCTCCCATTATACAATTGTTCCTATATATGC
This sequence comes from Nerophis lumbriciformis, assembly GCF_033978685.3. Lineage (NCBI taxonomy): Eukaryota > Metazoa > Chordata > Actinopteri > Syngnathiformes > Syngnathidae > Nerophis > Nerophis lumbriciformis. The sequence continues at coordinate 40,154,421 of NC_084562.2, forward strand.
TCCACTTACTGCCACTCATTCTCACGCTGTCTCTGTGTGTTTTAGTTCCTACGTTTCCTGAAGGCAACGTGTTAGGGGACGGTCCATAGCTTTTTAGCAACGCTGTTGGACTAAATTCAGTCCAAAAGTCTAAATCTGGAAAAAAAAACAAAAAAAAGACTATATTGATAAAAAAAAATAAAAAAATAAACCGTAAAAAAAAAATATTTAAATCCGAAGAAAATAGAAGCTCAAATATCAAAACACTCACATTAAGGTGATTTAATAGCAATTTTACACACATGTACATCTCTAGTATATGTACTGGTACTCGTGTTTTAGTAAGCGTTATATTTGACTACCAGAATAGGTGTGAACTAGAGATGTCCGATAATGGCTTTTTGCCAAAATCCGATATTCCGATATTGTCCAACTCTTTAATTACCGATACCGATATCAACCGATATATGCAGTCGTAGAATTAACACATGATTATGCTTAATTTGGACAACCAGGTATGGTGAAGATAAGGTACTTTTTTTTTAAATTAATAAAATAAGATAAATAAATTAAAAACATTTTCTTGAATAAAAAAGAAAGTGAAACAATATAAAAACAGTTACATAGAAACTAGTAATTAATGAAAATGAATAAAATTAACTGTTAAAGGTTAGTACTATTAGTGGACGAGCAGCACGCACAATCATGTGTGCTTACGGACTGTATCCCTTGCAGACTGTATCGATATATATTGATATATAATGTAGGAACCAGAATATTAATAACAGGAAGAAACAACCCTTTTATGTGAATGAGTGTAAATGGGGGAGGGAGGTTTTTTTGGTTGGTGCACTAATTGTAAGTGTATCTTGTGTTCTTTATGTTGATTTAATAAAAAAAATAATAATAAAAAAAAATAAAAATAAAAAACGATACCGATAGTAAAAAAAAACGATATCAATAATTTCCGATATTACATTTTAACGCATTTATCGGCCGATGATGTCGGCAGGCCGATATTTTCGGACATCTCTAGTGTGAACCCGTCCTTATTGTGCTTTACTAACTTTCTTGAAATACCCTTATAATAATACCAATACCCTTTTCCATCAAAAGTTGAAAAATGTAAGGTTACTGGAATCTGTGTTTTTTTTTAGTTACTGTTGTTAAACTAGGGTTGTGGCTTCAAGTAAGGGTTAAGGTTTTTAATAACGTTGTTAACTAGTATTGGGCCTTGTTCACAGGTTTTCGAGACCAGGTAGCGGGTTTCGAACAAGTTGTGGCTGAGATTTTATATTATATACATACGTAGACAATTTAATATCAGACCGGGTTATTAACACAAGCTGAGGTTGCCGAGACATTAAGTCACAGGCTACTAATCCTTAGTGTTCTGCACGTTTTAGGTTTGAATCCCATCCTCATTGGTCTTAAGGGGGTCATATTATGAATTTTTTTCTACATTTAAAACACTTCCTTGTGGTCTACAGTGCTGTACGCTTAGCGTTGTTACTAGCAGCACCAGTGCTACTAAATGAAAAAAATTAGTAGCACAGAATTTTTTTGTAGCACAGAGAAAATGTTGCAACAATATGAAATGTCTTAAATACCACAATTTCATTATTAACACTCATACAGGGTACACATATGCACTCATACAACAAATGTAGGGCTTGGCGATTGGACCTAAACTCAGTTTGGCTTATAAACTAACTCATAAATGGAAATTTGTTGCTTAAAATTTTGGGGACTGATAGAGATCCCAACTACACAAAAACAAGTAAGACAAGTAGGTTATGCATAATAGCATCCCAACTTAAGAGTTGTTTTGAGATAAGAAAAAAGAAAAAGCCTTTAAAATAATTAAGAAAAGTCAAATATAATCTCCAATCTTCTTTTTTCTCAGCACCAGTGATCAACACATACGGAATGTGGAATGTGTCAATCACAGTCCAATTTTTTAATGGTTATAATGTACATTTATTTCAAACATACTAAATAGATGGGTGAAAATTTTACTCTAGTTTTATCAAATTTGGATGGATTTCTTGTATGCGATGAAAGGGTTGAAGTTCCTTTTCGTACATCTGCGACAGTTTTTTTTTGTTTTTTTTTAAGTCGCACGCTCTATTTTTTGTCGAATTTGCGAACAAATTTGTCGCACCGTACACCACTGGTCTATGTGGTTGCATAGATTATGTTTTACAGACCATCTCCATGCCACTTTTTGACTGTCTCTACAGAATGCACAATTATATGTCTGGTCTTATTTACGTGCCTCCACTTCGACTGTGTCTTCTCCCCATCAGCCATGTCGTAGTTTTTAACGCTTCCATATCAAGTCTGCTGACAGATATAAGTTCGAACTATACGCTACTTTGTATTAGTAATAGTATGCATAGCTCGTACATACCAGTCTTCCCCGCAACAAGAGGATAGAGAAACACAAGGAGCTTATTGACTAAAATGGCAGACTCGCGCGATGCTCTTTGGGTAAACCTTTACCATATATGGAAATATCCACTGATGTCCATACTTGCCAACCTTGAGACCTCCGAATTCGGGAGATGGGGGAGGGGTGTATATATTTTCAAGTATTTCTTATATATATATATATATATATATATATATATATATATATATCGTTCGGCCACCGTGTGTGAAGTCTGATCTACAGAATTTGCAGGCAGCATACTCCTTCCCCTTCGAGCTGTCCTGGATTGATTGATTGATTGAGACTTTTATTAGTAGATTGCACAGTACAGTACATATTCCTTACAATTGACCACTAAATGGTAACATCCGAATACGTTTTTCAACTTGTTTAAGTCGGGGTCCACGTTAATCAATTCATGATGAACTGAAATTATTTTTTCCAATCATTTTGGAACTTGCAAGCGTACTTCTTCTTCTTACTCGTCGTCGCCATGTCTCTTCTTCGTTCTTCTGCTTCGTCTCTGTTGTGTTTTTGGACATCACTACTTGCCGTAGTTTTGAAGCAATGCATGATGGGAATCCGGATGTTGTGTGTCAGTGTATTAACGTGCCGGCTGGAATAAACGCACGCTGAGAAATAGCTCTGTGCCTGCCCACTTTATGGGTTATAGATAAACCTATGGAAAACGGAGACATATATAATAGTCTCCTTTTCAGGTTGTAGAGGACGCTAAAGGCAGTGCCTTTAAGGCACGCCCCCAATATTGTTGTCCGGGTGGAAATCGGGAGAAATTCCGGAAAATGGTTGCCCCGGGAGATTTTCGGGAGGGGCACTGAAATTCGGGAGTCTCCCGGGAAAAAAAAGCAAGTATGCTGATGTCACATGTGGGAAAATGTTTGGAGGATGTCTAAAGGAAGGCAAGATTTTTTTTATAAATATCTCAGCCATGACTCCATGGTTTGATTTAAAATTTTTGATACTTATCGATCTTAAATTCACAAAAATAGGTGCCATAAGGTAAGAAAAGCTGGTAATGCATAATAAGTCAATTTCCTAACTTTCTTGCAATTCCACAATAGGTTATCTTTGGTGTTTCATACTAGGGTTACAGTTTCAAATAACGATGTCAAATATGTTCGGGTTTGGCCATAGTGTTCAAGCCTGCCTACTAAAACATTGTTAGACCTTGTGCCTAATGAGTGTTATGTTAGGCCTACCTGAATTGGCTGACACTTCCTTAAAAAGACTGCTAAGCCATTGTTTTCTTCTCGCATGGGTTCAAATCCTATCCTCATTGTGAAGGAAAAGTCAGAAACCTTTCTTTATTTACGGATAAAGTTTCAAATAATGTTGTTAAAGAGTTGGGTTTCAAGTTGCGTTTAGGGCTCTTGATAACCTTATTAAACTATGGGCTGCTGTGCGTTTCGTGACGTAGACTTTGTATACCTGTGGTTGGTACACATTTTGTTTGCCTCCCAGAATGGGTTGACAGTAAACCTAGAACCAAGAAACCCATTTGAAAATGATACGTAAAACTCTAAAAGAGGTAGGAGCACACATAGGTGAGTGATTACCCCCAATATAAATATAATTTTAGTAACTTACAATAAAATGGGTTTATTCAGTAGCCTGGCGATGGATTGCTACTTCATTGTGTTCTACAAGCATAGGGTTAAATCCCATCCACATCGTCCCTTGTTAACTTTCCTTCAATACCACATATGTTTTCTTCCTGGCTCTGAACGATGGCAGATGCTTTTCCCTCCCTCACTTATCACTCCTTTGTCCTTGTCCTAACTTTCTGAGAGCCTCTCCTTTGCACTGTTATCCAAAATCTAAAACTTGGAATTGATAAACTTGTCTCTGAACTCAATGTACAAGATGTTCTCAATGACAAGTACAGGTTCGGGGGAAACTTGCATGTCCTGACGGGACATTTGCTGCTGGAACATGAAGGACTCTTGTGAGGAGTGGCGAGTCATGTGACTGGCAGTTCTTTCCGTCAAAGACATTTAAGATTTGTATCTATTTTGAACAATGATAACAGGTCATCTGCTTACTGTATTGAGCTTTGCTCTGGTCTATCGACAAATTCGGAAGACGATAGCAGCCGTTCAAGGAGCCCAAAGGCTGCCTGTCGCAATGGATGGATAGGGCAGAGCTGTGAGCACTCAGACGTTGGCGATCTTGGAATTGAATCACAAAATTATTATCAATTTGAAAGCCAGAAAGGGCAATTAGAGCTGAAAAACCAATGGAATGTGTTGCTCACCTAACCACAAACAATCCTACAATTCGACACCCTTTGCATCTGCCTTGGCAAGGCTGTGCTGTAAACATCCCAGTGAGACCAGTGCAGTGAAAGACGCCCTGGAAATCCCTTTCCCCTTCTTCAATGACACCTGGGATATTGACTCTAAACGCCGAGCAGAGCGACCTTCAGGCTTGGTCGCTCTGCTCGGCGTTTAGAGTCAATATAAGGACTAGAGGGCAGTGGGAGCGATTCAGATAGGGAAAATGCTGTGAGAGGCGGGTGGGACCTGATATTCAGCTGGGAATGACTAAAACAGTAAATAAACACAAGACATATATATACTCTATTAGCCACAACACAACCAGGCTTATATTTAATATGCCACAAATTAATCCCGCATAACAAACACCTCCCCCCTCCCGTCCATATAACCCGCCAATACAACTCAAACACCTGCACAACACACTCAATCCCACAGCCCAAAGTACTGTTCACCTCCCCAAAGTTCATACAGCACATATTTTTCCCCAAAGTCCCCAAAGTTACGTACGTGACATGCACATAGCGGCACGCACGTACGGGCAAGCGATCAAATGTTTGGAAGCCGCAGCTGCATGCGTACTCACGGTACCGCGTCTGCGCATCCAACTCAAAGTCCTCCTGGTAAGAGTCTCAGTTCTCCACAGGCCAATGGTAAAGCTTGACTGTCATCTTCCGGGTACCCATGGACTACGACAAACCCCTACGTCTTACTCCCACCTCGCGCCTTCGTGGCTCAACCCCTCGTGGTATGTTGGCTTAGGGAGCAGCGCTCTGATGGCTGCAGTTTCAGACCGGATGCCCCCCTCCTCCCTTGTTGCAAGTCTCAAGTTTTTTCATGTGTGCTGTGACATGTGTTCAAATGGGCTTATTGGTGCTTGAGTTTTTTTCTGGTCTCAAACTAGTTTGGGAGCTGATTTTTTTTCTCCTCCTCCTATTTTTTTAAGTGCAATGACAATAAAGCTATTCCGTTGTATTCTAAAAGGTACATTGCTTGCTAAGAATGTGAGAGGTACTGTAATTGATCCCAGCTTTCTCCAAATACTTTGTTCCCTGTGCTTGACAAAAGATTGAAGTATGAATATGTAAAATGAAATCCCAACCGTAGCTTGAAGCCACTGTCTGAAAAACCTGATCTTGAAACCTATGATCAAGCCCAAATCTTAGTTCAACAAGGTCATTAAAAACCCTAACTGCCAATTCAAATCCCAAACCTAGTTTGAGAGTGTTATTTCAAACCCTAACAGTAACTAAAGAAAGTACAGTTTCCAGGAACCTAAATTTCCTGAACTTTCGTTAGAAAAGAAGGTACATATGTAGTTCATAGAAGACAATAACGATGGGTTTCAAACCCAAATGTGCAGAACACAATGGATTAGCAGTCTATCGCCTTAATCTCTCGGCGACCTCATCTTCTTATTTTCCATCAATACATTCTGGTAGGCATAAACAACGCTCACTACGTGGTCTACAAAGTACAGGGTCTATGTCACAAAACGCACAGCGATGCCCACATTCTCCATATACTATGTTCCTTATGCTTGACAAAAACATGGTCTGAAAATGGGTACAATTAGGCCAGATGAGCTTGGTAGAACGTGATCTTGTATCTTGTATCATGTTTCAACTTGGACTAATGTGCTCAAATTCTTAACTCATTGTGGTATTGCAAGAAAGGTCTCAATTAGTTTAGCTCAAATTAGTGCTTGCTTCGCATTTGATATGTCGTGGGGTTGATCCGCGCATTCTCCAGGTGCTTTGTTCCCTATACTTTACAAAAGGATGGTCTGTTACTTGAAATCCTACCTAATCTTGAAACCTAAGAACCTAACCTAAGAACAATTGAAGTAAAGAGTATGATATAACTAATTGATTCATAATTTAAAAACAAACATATATATATTTTTTAAGAATCAATTTAAATTATGCTTTTTTAGGCCATCTATGGTTTACTCACTGCACGTATATGTCATCGGAATCAAATTGTTAGTTGTTGTAAGATTCACATCCCTAACAACTACGTTAGTGGTTTTTAGACTTAGACTTAGATTTAGACTTAGACTTCCTTTTTATTGTCATTCAAATTTGAACTTTACAGCACAGATAAGAACGAAATTTCGTTACATAAACTCATGGTAGTGCAGGATAAAAAAGCAATAAGGCCCATATATAAATAAATAAATATATATAAATAATATATAAATATATATATCAAATAAATAAATATATATAAAAATATATAAATAAATAAATAGATTACTGTACAGATAAATATATTGCACTTTTTCACATGCGTCCACGTTTATGGACGTATGTTATATTGTCTTTTTTATTCCAGCGAGTTAATCCATTTTGGGGGGAGTTGAGGGGATAATTTAATTATGATGCGTTCAAGAGTCTTACGGCCTGAGGGAAGAAGCTGTTACAGAACCTGGAGGTTCTGCTTCGGAGGCTGCGGAACCTCTTTCTAGAGTCCAGCAGTGAAAACAGTCCTTGGTGGGGGTGGGAGGAGTCTTTGCAGATTTTCTGAGCCCTGGTCAGGCAGCGGCTTTTTGCGATCTCCTGGATAGGAGGAAGAGGAGTCCTGATGATCTTTTCATTTTTAGTACATTATACCAAATTTTACATTTTAGTACATTATATTGTATTTGTTTTCAAACAGTATTCCTTATCAAAAAGTATTTTTATTTTTTATTTTACATTCGGTCGTGAAAGAAAATATGCTCATAGGTTGAGGTACGACTGTATCGTAAATGACAAAATAAACTATAGTGCCATTTAGTGCAACAATTGTGCTGACACTAGGGTTATACGGTATACCGCTATTAGTATTGCACCGCGATACTAATGAATCATATTCGGTACTATACCGACTCCAAAAATTACCGGTTCCCCATCGGTCGTCGTCCTCACGTCGTGTCATGCAGACGAGCATGTTCGGCAGTGCACAATCACAGAGTACTTACAAGCAGACACAGCGAGTAGCCAGAAAAGGGAGAACGGATACATTTTGGCTTAATAACTAAAGATAAAGGTGAAGTTATAACACTGAAACGCCCTTAGGACGAGGTGCTTTAAGACATGGCTAGCTCGCAAGTGGCTAATGTCTATTCGCAGTCATCATTGATGTAACTACTTCAAGATCACCAATCCGTATCTCCATGGAGACATGTCAAGCACATTTATTTCAAGAATCAACCCTGTAGGAGGAGTGAGAGCTATACATGCTTCACTACACACCGCAACCATGACACTGGATGTAATAGAAAAGGTCTGTAAAAGATTAAACAACCACACTAAACAACAATGACAAACACATTTTGGGAGAATATTTGCACCGCAGCACAACATAAACACAACAGAACAAATTCCCAGAAGTCCCTGCAGCACCAACTCTTCCGGGGCGCTACAATATAAACAAACGCCATTGGTGGATCCACACCTAACATCCACTGTAATGATACCAAGTAGAGGAGCGTCTCTAGTTGATACTACTATGATTACATCGATATTTCATTTTTTTTTCTAAATTTGTATTATGTTTATAAACTCAGGAAATATGTCCCTGGACACATGAGGACTTTGAATATGACCAATGTATGATCCTGTAACTACTTGGTATTGGATTGATTCCCACATTTGTGGTATCATCCAAAACTAATGTAAAGCATCCAAACAACAGAATAATAAGTGATTATTACATTTTAACAGAAGTGCAGATAGAACATGTTGAAACAGAAAATAACCAGATATTAACAGTAAATGAAGAAATAGATTAATTAATTGTCTACCACTTGTCCTTGATAATGTTGACAAAATAATAGAATGATAAATGACACAATATGTTACTGCATATGTCAGCAGCTAAATTAGGAGCCGTTGTTTGCTTACTTACTACTAAAAGACATATGTCTTGTATGTTTACTATTTTATTTAAGGACTAAATTGCAATAAGAAACATATGTTTAATGTACCCTAAGATTTTTTGTTAAAATGAAGACAATAATGATCTGTTTTGTGGTCCCCTTTATTTAGAAGAGTATCGAAAAGTACTGAAATACATTTTGGTACCGGTACTGGTACTAAAATATTGGTATCGGGACAACACTAACTGACACAAACGATTATTTTAATGAAAAATTACATTTCCACATTTCTTTGGATTCATACACATGCACAGATGCAGGGAGTGCATGAATTTCAATAGGAAGCATGTCTTGCCAGAACACTGGCGCAAACTGCGATGGTGCACTGAAATGATCCAGACACAAGAAAATGCATGTTGCAGGGAACTTTTTCATATACTGTATACTGATGAGCAAGAACTGATATAGCCTGGTCGGTTGAGAGGCAAAACGTCTTCTAAGACAAATGGAACAGTCCAGTTGGAGGAGGTTGACGGAGAATATACGTATGTATCCTCATATACTGTAGTAGATACATTGATTCAAATATGAACAAGTTTAGTACATGAAATTCCTTTTATTCTTAGTGACGGGAGGAAAAACAAATCAGACAAATGTGCAGGTGTTTTATTACATGCAAGCCTTAAGTATATAAAATCTGTTAATATTTCCTTAACGCTGCTAATTTGTGTGCTCATTATCTATTGTTCACGTTTCATGTTTCCATGTCAGGTTGTGTGTCACCCGAGCTACGTCATGCCCAAGGTCGAGGTCAAGGTAGATTGATTTATATAGCACATTTCTAAAACACACTACTGCACCAAAGTGCTGTACATATTTAAAAAGAAAGGTAAAATATAAACAAATAATGATAATAATAATCAAAATTACAATTAGCACAAAACATTCCATATATAAAACACAGTTAAAATGCATAAAAATTGTGCAGAAAAAAAACTAAAGGTAAAAGATGAACAAATATTAAAAATGATCAAATCACAATAAATACAAAACATTCTATATATAAAACACAGTCAAAAATGGATAAAAAGAAAAAGATAACAATGTCATTGTCCATACATATGTCCAGCTCAGCTTGTGTTAAACGCCAACGCAAATAAGTGAGTTTTTAAAGAGGATTTAATAGTATCAAAATATGTTGGCGCTTTGAAATTCAGAGAGAGAGCGTTCCAGAGTTTAGGGCCTGCTATTGCAAAAGCTTTGTCTCTTCCCTTCTTCAGTCTCAACCGTGGATATTCTAAAAAGCACTGGTCAGATTACCTTAGAGCAGGGGTGTCAAACTCAAATACAGAGTGGGCCAAAATTTAAAACTAAACAAAGCCACGGGCCAAGGTTGAACAAATTAACCTTTTAATAGGGACCCAAACAAGTTTTGCATTGAATATTGAACAAGCAAGGCTTATATAACTTTATAGTGACATGCAAAATCGAGTTTCAAATAATAATAATAATAATTAAAAAATATCAATGGCATATCAAATACAATTTAAATAAAACTGGAATGCCTCTTTTCTATTTGCAGACTTCTGAGGTAAATATTAACATTAACTTTTTCCACAGGCTAATAAATTTGAAAATAAAATAACAACAAATACAACAACCATTCAGGACTTTAAACTGCTCAGTTTGCAACACACTGATCTAATCTGATGTGCCCAAGCCAGATACCTGCCATCTTTTCTTGGATGCTAGTTCATTAATGTCGGGGCTCAGGCTTTGAGCTGAGGCAACCTTCATTATCAAACGAAGGTGTCCATCGGTCATTATATCTCGTCCTCCCGGACCACAGTCTTGGGGGCGTGCCTTACATGCACTGCCTTTAACGTACTGTACGAGCTATCGTCACATCCGCTTTGCATCCATTCTAACATCGTTCCGACCCAGTCACAAGATATGTGCAGCTTCTGTACGCACACACGAGTGAATGCAACGCATACTTTATCAACAGCGATACAGGTTACACTGAGGGTGCCAGTATAAAAAACTTTAACACTGTTAGAAATATACGCCACACGGTGAATACACACCAAACAAGAATGACAAACACATTTCGGGAGAACATCCGCACTGTAACACAACATGAACACAACAGAACAAATACCCAGAATCCTTTGCAGCACTAACTCTTCCAGGACGCTACAAAATACCCCCCCCCCCCCCCCCCCCCCACACACACACACACCTTGTAGCATACATGGTTCCTTTAAGCTAACAAATTAAAAAAAAATCCTGTGCTGTATGTATCGCATGCAAAGGTGCCATTGCATTCATTAAACTTTGCAGATTATTTTGTAGTCTTTCTTTCCTATTATAAAAAGCTATTGAACATAGCTAGAGATTTGATTGCTAAACAGTCAGCTATGCCCTATTAGTGCTTTTACTAGCACGTCAAGTGCTACATATTTACTTATGTGTCAGTTCATTTATATGTACATGTGCATATAATCCACTATAGATGAGCTGCTCACTTGCCAAATGTATCCATGTAGCTCCTGCCATGTTAGTATAATATAGTGTTGTCCCGATACCAAAATGTATTTCGGTACTTTTCAGTACTTTTTTATATTTTTCTAAATAAAGGGGACAACAAAAAATCATATGGTACATTAAATATATGTTTTTTATTGCAAGTTTGCACTTAAATAAAATAGTGAACATATTGGACAACTTGTCTTTTATTAGTAAGTAAGCAAACAAAGGCTCCTAATTTAGCTGCTGACGTATGCAGTAACATATTGTGTCATTTATCATTCCATTATTTTGTCAAAATTATTAAGGACAAGTGGTAGAAAATTAATTATTAATCTACTTGTTCCTTTACTGTTAATATCTGCCTACTTTTTCCTTTAACATGTTCTATCTACACTTCTGTTAAAATGTAATTATCACTTACTCTTCTGTTGTTTGGATGCTTTACATTATTTTTGGATGATACCACAAATTTGGGTATCAATTCGATACCAAGTCGTTACAGGATCATACATTGGTCATATTCAAAGTCCTCATGTGTTCAGGGACATATTTCCTGAGTTTATAAACATAATATACCTTTGAAAAAAATCAAAAAAGATTTTGTGATGCTAAAAGAATATCGATGTAATCATAGTAGTATCGACAAGATACAACCTTGTACTTGGTATCATTACAGTGGATGTTAGGTGTAGATCCACCAATGGTGTTTGTTTACATTGTCACGCGGTACTTTTTAGAGGCTGTATAGTACCGGATATAATTCATTAGTATCGCGGTATTATACTAATACCGGTACACCGTACAACCCTAGTACAATATGACACATAGCATGAAAAAAACTACCGTTTTTTTCGGAGTATAAGTCGCACCGGAGTATAAGTCGCACCTGCCGAAAATGCATAATAAAGAAGGAAAAAAACATGTATAAATCACACTGGAGCCCGGCCAAACTATGAAAAAAACTGCGACTTATAGTCCGAAAAATACGGTAGTTATTCAAGCTCATCTTAAAATTGTATGATATGAATATTTTTTTTACTAAATTACACTCACATCAGGTTTTTTTTATTTAATAACCGTTTTAAGGAAAGTCAGTGCAATGTCATATATTTTGTAGTTTTAAGCGATGCAATATTTGAACCAACTTACTTATTGTTTCTCATTGTGTGCTCTTATCATACATAAACAAACAATACAATCTAAGTCTTCAAAAGTTAATCCAGTCAGTACGTTTATTTTTTTAATATTTCTGCCTGATTCTGGATTCTCTCCCGTCACTATGAATAAACGTCCCTTGTGTACTAAACTTGTTTCTATTTGAATTGTTGTGCGTGTGTGTGCCTGCGGTTGTGTATAATTACTCAGACATGCAAGGTGACTCACCAAAGAAGCCGGGAGCCATAGCGAAATAGAAAAGAGAAAGCAAGAAAAGAAAGAGACAACAGGGTAGGGAAGCCAACGTTGTGAGGGGAAATGAATATTAATGATGACCTAGAAGTAGTAACAACATGAAAAGGTGAGTGTACTGCTGTAACATTTCCCACAGAACCTCCAGAAACATAAGTTTGTCTATGTCCAGGAAAGTGCGATGTTCAAATGCCTGCAAATTCCCCGCACAATTCGGGCAATCAGCGTCATTTGCTATAATCAAATTTATCTCTGAGTGGCGCACAAACACGCATATCTTTGTCTACTCTAAACTTATGTTATTTTGTTGTGTAGACGAAGCAAGCACAGCAACATATGTCAAAACCTTATTGATCAAACAGCACAACGGTAGTCCTCCCATGTAACTCAGACCTACTTCCTGTTCCCTTCTATAGCGTTAAGTCTTCTGGTATAATTTAGTATCTAAATATCAACACTTCCTAGTTTACATGTATTCATATATGTATTTAACCTTTACTTATCATGAGTAACAGGTTGTCATTAGCAATGCCGACCGAGCATATAGGCAGCCTTTGCATGACGGAGATGAGTGATGATGTGTAATAATAATAATAATACATCTCTGCTATAGATGACTCTCAACACTTAACATGTATTTTCTTAAAGGCCTACTGAAACCCACTACTACCGACCACGCAGTCTGATAGTTTATACATCAATGATGAAATCTTAACATTGCAACACATGCCAATACGGCCGGGTTAGCTTACTAAAGTGCGATTTTAAATTTTGCGCGGAATATCCTGCTGAAAACGTCTCGGTATGATGACGTCTGCGCGTGACGTCACGGATTGTACAGGACATTTTGGGACAGCATGGTGGCCAGCTATTAAGTCGTCTGTTTTCATCGCAAAATTCCACAGTATTCTGGACATCTGTGTTGGTGAATCCTTTGCAATTTGTTCAATGAACAATGGAGACAGCAAAGAAGAAAGCTGTAGGTGGGAAGCGGTGTATTGCGGCCGGTGGCTGCAGCAACACAAACACAGCCGGTGTTTCATTGTTTACATTCCCGGAAGATGACAGTCAAGCTTTACCATTGGCCTGTGGAGAACTGGGACAACAGACAACATTTCAGTAGGCCTTTAACAATAGGAGTGAACTACATGCAATGTGTTGAAACATAAAGTAATGTTTAGGATGGACAAACACTTTTTAAATGCAAAACATACACATAAAAAGTCTGCAACTTGTGGACAATAAGGAAGCCTTTGGTGGTGTTTCTTTCTGTAATTATAATTCATCAATTATTACTATTATTAGGTATAATTACGGCTGTAACATGATTATTTTTTAATCAGATTACCGTATTTTCCGGACTATAAGGCGCACTTAAAATCTTTTTTTTTTCTCAAAACGCGACATTGCGCCTTATAACCCGCCTAAAGTACGGATTGATTCTGGTTTTGCTTACCGACCTTGATGCAATCGAATTTGGTACATGGTGTAATGATAAGTGTGACAAGTAGATGGTAGTCAAACATAAGAGATACGTGTAGACTGCAATATGACGGCAATATGACTCAAGTAAACAACACCAACATATTATATGTTCCATTGACAATATAGAACATTACACGTGGCGCTCAAAAATCTATCAACATGTTTTAGTGCGACTTTGGTAAGCTATGAAGCCGCTCGGTATCATGGATTGTCGGCGCATTAAACATAGGAGTATTATTATGGTGTGTGTATAAGGTAAGACATATTATCTGGCGTTTTGTTTCACAAAATTATGCAAAAGCAACTTTTCTTACCTTCTGGTACCTGCTGATCTGTATTTGGGATCTGCATGAATCCTGAAAAATTGCGCGCATCCGCCTTTCTAGTCCGTGATGACACCGTAGTCGATAAGCTTCTTCTGTTTTTCTCTATCTTCTTGTCATGGGACATTCATCCTCCGCTGTTGCCATTTCTAATATAAAGTAGTATAAAGTTCTTACTTATATATGTCAGTAAACTCCCCATGAAAGCGCTAAAACATACCGGTGTAGTGAGTTTACATTATTCACCCAAGGAACTTTAGTTATTAGAGAGTTCCGGTCGGACGGTTTTTCAAGGGACACATTTCCGGCCTTGTTGTTGTTTCCGGATGAGGAGATGCTGCTCCGTTATTGATTTAAGTAAAGTCTGAATGTCATTAAAAAAGTTAGCTCTATCTTTTGACACTTCTTCCGGTATAACAAAGATGACGGGGAGAAGACGCTGCCGAAGGTGAGCCACGTAAATAAGACCGCCCACAAAACGATGCATCTGGAAGCGATTGTCAGAAAGATGATCCGTAAAATATAATCTATGCAACATTTTGACCAAAGAACCACCATTACATGTTATGTAGACCACAAGGAAGTGTTTTACATTTACCAAAAAATAAATAATTATGTGACTCCTTCAATGCGCCCTATAATCTGGTGCGCCTTATATATGAAAAAGATCGAAAATAGACCTTTCATTGGCAGTGCGTTTTATAATTCGGTGCGCCCTATGGTCCGGAATATAAGGTAATCACATTTTGTAATTTGGATTATTCAGCTTTAATCACAGGGGGTTAAAGCTTTTCACTAACATAAAAAAGTTCTGTCAGGATGTATTTTGGAGTGAAATTTGTCAGCGAGCGCACCATTCCGAGTTTCCTCACTTATTTTTGCACTGACGTATGCATTGATCTGATCTCTGATCGTATGGCAGTTAAAGTAAAAGAGCTTGTATAGTCAAAGTTGTAATAGTTATGATTAATTAAAAAAGTGCGATAAACAAAAAAGAAAAAATAATAATCTTTCTGGTGTTCGCCGCCACACAAATCACGGTACCCACTCGGGCTAGGCGATATGGACGAAAAAGTATATCTCGATATATTTTTACTTAAACTCGATATTCGATATATTTTCCAGTGAAAGTATATATATAAAGATATTCATTTTTTAACGTGATTAAGTGAAATTGAAGTGAATGACAACTGTACTGTAAACAGTCAGTGGCACTTTTATTAACCCAGTTAGTCAAGATGGGTATTAACAGCACAGAATAAACTGTTTAAGTAGCACAGAATTACATAGCATAAATAAAATAGAAAAATATTCTTTCCACGTAAAATAAATAACATAGCTGTGCAAATAATACAAAATGTATCAAACTCAGGTTCAAAATAAATTTGCAGGCAGGCACTTTTTAATTCCCAGTCGACGATGTAATGGACTGTCACACATGTACGGTTCTGGTCAGCGCCAAGTAAGACTTTACCTAATTGTGCGGCTATGACCTTCCTCACTTCGGCATACATTTTAGGCAGCATTTCCCTTGCTTGTCAACTCGAGAACAGTTTTGATTTGGCCTAACATGGTAAACAACTCAAAGGAATGTGTTATCCAGACGCATACATTTGTCCAAATGCGGCCAAGTAGACGCATTGTGGGTTTCCTGGACGTCGTCTACATCGTTAAAAGAAAAATCTAAAGAAGAGAATCCTTCTGCCATCTTCCACTAGTTTTTTTAATATATAAATCGCCCGCTTGAATCGCCCTCTTCTCTTCTACGACTCTCTTATCGTCATTTGGGATGTCTGTTGGGATTTCCCTTCCTGGTTCCATGACCCGCCCTATCTTGCCTCTGATTGGCCTGTCCCTAATGTTTTGCCCTAATCTCAACCAATCGTGACTCATCGTAGTAAACAACCAGCCAATCATGGATGTTCTTATACGTCTTGGAAGGAGGAAGGGGAGTGTTGACAGGAAGCGAGGGAGAACAAGGAATACAACAAATAAGCGGTGTTTGGTCATTTTAACGTGAATTACATTATATCGATATTACGATATTTTCTTAATTCATATTTTGTATAAAAATGTATCGATATATCTTACAAACTTGATGTATCGCCCAGCCCTAGAACCCACACCGTTCTCGCGCGCTCTATTAAAAGGCCATCTGAAAACTAGGTACTTATATCCAATCCAATCCAATCCACTTTATTTATGTAGCACATTTAAACAACAAAAATGTTTCCAAAGTGCTGCACAACAATATTAAAAACAATATTCAAATATTATCCTTAGCTCCACGAATGACTGAATAAAAACAAAAAATGTATAAATATAAAACCAATATAAAAACAATATAAAAATAAACGTATAACTAACTTAGACATGTATTTAAAGTTCCGGGAACTCCATGCTATCTGGAATGTATATGTTTTTATTAGTTACACTCATTAAACAATTAATCGAAGCAACATAATATAAAAATAAGCTTTTTTTAATTGAATTACTTGATTGAATCGATTAATCGCTGCAGCCCCAATGTCTACCCTTCTCTTATAACATATTGCAATGTGTAACCTGTGACAATATTGCAACATACAGTTGACCAAAGGGTTTGTCGTTCGGCTCAGGTAGCTTTTGAAGGCAGGTGTGAACCAGAAAATAAACGTCTCTCGCTTGGCATCCTCATTCATGATGCCCTAATAATTAAAAACTAACGTTCTCCGGGGAACCTACCCTGAACCAAATGGGAAACAGCCATAATGGAAAAGGGGTAATAAGTGCCTTTTGTCATCAACACACAAACACAGATTTATGAACCTTTCAAACACTCTGCCTCATGATTGCTAACTATTCCCTTTGTGTGTGTATTTTTTTTTTTTTTTGCTATTCATCTCTCCCTTGATGTTTTTGATGTCTGCCTCTCATCCAAGTACACTTTTGTGATTTGGTGCTACCATACCACAATGAAGGACATTGCAAAATGCAGACTCCGCAAACGTGACATATTGAGACCCAAAGACTCAGACAGGTAGGAAAGGTATGAAGGAAAATGATGAATTGGTAGATAATATACAGTGATTTTTTTTTTTCCTGAACAAACTATAACAGTGAGTGAACATGTGTTGCACATCATGTTCTTGGTGTTTTTCTGTGGATAATTTAGTATATAAATATCAACAATGTGTCCTGTGTGGAAGAAAGACTGTTGAATGTGTAGTTTTCTCTTTGTAATCCAAATGATAAAGGACATATTAGCCAAATTATATGCTGAAAAAAAATAAATTCCCTTCCCTATCTTGATGGTTATCTATTAAATAAAAACATTTTAAAAATCCATCCATCCATTTTCTACCGTTTGTCCCTTTTGGGGTCAATTTAAAAAATATATATTTCTCAAGTAGTTCTCGTGCGCTCTAATAGAAAAGCCGTCTGACAACCAAGTACGTAATAGTGTTGTCCCGATACCAATATTTTGGTACCGGTATTGGTACCAAAATTATTTTGATACTTTTCGGTACTTTTCTAAATAAAGGGGACCACACAAAAAATTGCATTATTGGCTTTATTTTAACCAAAAATCTTATGGTACATTAAACATATGTTTATTATTGGAAGTTTGTCCTTAAATAAAATAGTGAGCATACAAGACAACTTGTCTCTTATTAGTTAGTAAGCAAACAAAGGCTCCTAATTTAGCATCTGACATATGCAGTTACATATTGTGTCATTAATCATTCTATTATTTTGTCAAAATTATTAAGGACAAGTGGTAGAAAATTAATTATTAATCTACTAGTTCATTTACTGTTAATATTGTCATGACTTGGACTGTGGCGTGGTTTGTTCTCCCGAGGTGCAAAAGATTTGGACCAGATATGACTTGCAGGTGAATACATATTTAATTTTACTATAACAAAAGGAACAAACTAAAGGTGCGCACAAGGGCGGAAGTACAAAACTTGACTATAAACAAAAAAACTTGCACAACGGCAGAAACTATGAACAATGAAACAAAAACACTAACTGTGGCATTGATAAACAAAAACTTACTTTGCATGGACTATGAAGAAAGCAGCGTGAACTGAGCATGAAGTAGAGTGTCAGGGGTATGATGTCACCAGAAAGACAAACTGAAAACAATGAACTTAAAAACTACAGACATGATTAGTGAAAACAGGTGCGTGACTCAAAGTGTGAAACAGGTGCTTGACGTGACAGGTGAAAACTAATGGTTGCTATGGTGACAAACAAGAGTGCACAATGAGTCCAAACGTGGAACAGGTGAAACTAATGGGTAACCATGGAAACAAGACAAGGGAGTGAAAAGCAGGAACTAAAAAGAGTCCAAAACCAGACAGCACATGGCCAAACAAAAACATGATCAACACAGACATGACAAATATCTGCTTACTTTCTCTTTTAACGTGTTCTATCTACACTTCTGTTAAAATGTAATAATCACTTATTCTTCTGTTGTTTGAAACTTTTTCATTAGCTTTGGATGATACCACACATCTAGGT